>NC_048567.1:12597376-12607376 GCF_013265735.2 Oncorhynchus mykiss | reverse complement strand
CGTGGTCTGTTGTACGGTAATTTGGTAAAAAGCCAATTTGACATTTGCTCAGTACATTGTTTTCACTGAGGAAATGTACGAGTCTGCTGTTAATGATAATACAGAGGATTTTCCCAAGGTTGCTTTTGACGCATATCCCACAGTAGTTATTAGGGTCAAATTTGTCTACACTTTTGTGGATTGGGGTGATCAGTCCTTGGTTCCAAATATTGGGGAAGATGCTAGAGCTAAGGATGATGTTGAAGAGTTTTAGTATAGCCAATTGGAATTTGTTGTCTGTATATTTTATCATTTCATTGAGGATACCATCAACACCACATGCCTTTTTGGGTTGGAGGGGTTTTATTTTGTCCTGTAGCTCACTCAAGGTAATTGGAGAATCCAGTGGGTTCTGGTAGTCTTTAAATATTTGATTCTAAGATTTCTATTTGATCATGTATATGTTTTTGTGGTTTACCCATACATCTCCATTTTGGATAGATAATTCTTTCGTGTTGTTATTTGTTTAGTGTTTTCCAGAAGTGGTTTACCCATACATCTCCATTTTGGATAGATAATTCTTCGTGTTGTTATTTGTTTAGTGTTTTCCAGAAGTGGTTAGAGTCTATGGATTCTTCAATTACATTGAGCTGATTTCTGACTTGCTGTTCCTTCTTTTTCCGTAATGTATTTCTGTATTTCTGTATTTCTGTATTGTTTTAGTGATTCACCATAGTGAAGGAGTTGGCTGTGAAGGAGTAGGCTGAGGTTTTCTGGGTCTCTATGTTTTTCTTTCTTAGAGTTCTTCATCAAACATTTGTCATTGTTCATTTTCTTCGGTTTTCTATTTGAGATTTTTAGATTTGATAGGGAAGCTGAGAGGTCAAATATACTGTTAAGATTTTCTACTGCCAAGTTTACACCTTCACTATTACAATTGAATGTTTTACCCAGGAAGTTATCTAAAAGGGATTTTATTTGTTGTTGCCTAATTGTTTTTTGGTAGGTTTCCGAACTGTATTCCTTCCATCTATAGCATGTATTAATGTTACTGAGTTCCTTTGGCTTTGATGCCTCATGATTGAGTATTACTCTTTTCAAGTAGACATTGATTTTGCTGTGGTCTGATAAGGGTGTCAGTGGGCTGACTGTGAATGCTCTGAGAGACTCTGGGTTGAGGTCGGTGATAAAGTAGTCTACAGTACTACTGCCAAGAGATGAGCTATAGGTGTACCTACCATAGGATTCCCATCGAAGCCTACCGTTGACTATGTACATACCCAGCGTGCGACAGAGCTGCAGGAGTTGTGACCCATTTTTGTTGATTATGTTGTCATAGTTGTGCCTAGGGGGGCATATGGGGGAGGGAATGCTGTCACCTGCAGGCATGTGTTTGTCCCCCTGTGTGCTGAGGGTGTCAGGTTCTTGTCCGGTTCTGGCATTGAGGTCACCACAGACTAGTACATGTCCCTGGGCCTGGAAATGATTTATTTCCCCCTCCAGGATAGAGAAGCTGTCTTCATTAAAGTATGGGGATTCTAGTGGGGGGGTATAGGTAGCACACAGGAGGACATTTTTCTCTGTTAAGATCATTTCCCTTTGAATTTCAGGCCAAATGTAAAATGTTCCTGTTTTGATAAATTTAATGGAGTGGGTTAGATCTGCTCTATATCAAATTAGCATGCCCCTGAGTCCCTTCCCTGTTTCACACCTGGTAGTTTGGTGGATGGGACTACCAGCTCTCTGTAACCTAGAGGGCAACCAGTGGGTCCGTCTCCTCTATACAAGGTTTCTTGCAGGATGACAATGTCTGTATTACCGATTTATTTGATGAAGTCCAGGTTTCTGCTCTTTAGGCCAAAGGCAGATGACCTCAGGCCTTGGATATTCCAGGATGATATAGTGAAGGCTTTGTGTTCCATAAAGTGTCCAATGTTGTTGGTCGTGTGGTTTGGCCTCAGGCCAGTAAGTGTGAGCAGAGCCTGCTGAGCATCTGGTACATGCCATTGGCTTGGGCTAGTGTAAAAGTGGGGGTTGGGCCTTTTTGCCTGCACACGGCCTGGGCGTATGTGTGACTTCCATGTTGAGGCCCTCTTTGCGAGGGTGGGGCGGGCAGGAGGGGCATAGGTCTGATCTGAGGGGGCCTACATGGGGTGTGGGCATGGTTGACTTGGGGGGTTGTTGATTGGTTGGGGTGGGGGTGTGGATGTGGCTGGTGGTGTTGTGGTCTGGATGTAGGTCCTCTCGGCGTAGGTCTAGGGGGGGTCCCGCAGGTCTGGGAGAGTGTCTCGCTGGTCTGGGCGGTGTGTCTATTGATCTGTTGCTCCTGTGTGAAGTGTTGGGGCTACGTTTGAGAGCGATGTCCTTTAGAGTCCGGGTGAAGGTGGGCACTGCTGCCTTGTATAGGTGGACCTGGTCATAGAGGCTGTTCAAGTCCAGGGTGGAGTGGTGGGCCAGGTAAACATTTAGTTTTGAGGCATAGTCACAGGAAATGCTTGCGTTTACCTGCTGTTTGGTAGCAGGGTGAAAGTATTTTCGTGGTAGCAGGGTGGAGATAACCACTTATGCATTGGGGAAAGTAGAAGAAGCTTTTTCAATCTCTCTCTCTCTCCTACTCTCTATCTCTCTATCTCTCTCCTACTCTCTATCTCTCCCTCTCTCCTACACCCTCTCTGTCTCTCTCCTACTCGCTATCTCTCTGTCTCTCTCCTACTCTCTCTTTCCTACACTGTCTCTTTGTCTCTCTCCTACTCTCCATCTCTGTCTCTCTCCTACTCTCCATCTCTATCTCTCTGTCTCTCTCCTACTCAATTCAATTCAATTCAAGGGGCTTTATTGGCATGGGAAACATGTGTTAACATTGCCAAAGCAAGTGAGGTAGATAATATACAAAAGTGAAATAAACAATAAAAATTAACAGTAAACATTACACATACAGAAGTTTCAAAACAATAAAGACATTACACATGTCATATTATGTAGGGAAAATAAATAAGCATAAATATGGGTTATATTTACAATGGTGTTTGTTCTTCACTGGTTGCCCTTTTCTTGTGGCAAGAGGTCACAAATCTTGCTGCTGTGATGGCACACTGGAATTTCACCCAGTAGATACGGGAGTTTATCAAAATTGGATTTGTTTTCGAATTCTTTGTGGATCTGTGTAATCTGAGGGAAATATGTCTCTCTAATATGGTCATACATTGGGCAGGAGGTTAGGAAGTGCAGCTCAGTTTCCAGCTCATTTTGTGGGCAGTGAGCACATAGCCTGTCTTCTCTTGAGAGCCATGTCTGCCTACGGCGGCCTTTCTCAATAGCAAGGCTATGCTCACTAAGTCTGCACATAGTCAAAGCTTTCCTTAAGTTTGGGTCAGTCACAGTAAAATAAAATAGCTATGTAGCAATACAATGGTAACAGTCAATAGTAGAATGTAATGTAATAAATAAAAATATATAAATATGGAAAATGAAATTATAACTAACTTATAACTAAATAACGGCCATCTTCACCATTACATCATTACTACAACTACTATCATCATTACCACTACTACTACTACTACTACCACCACCATCACTAAACTTTTATCATTACCATTACCACCCATTCCACTACTATTTGGAATGATAAACAACAATAATAATAGTAATAACATTAATAGTAATAATAAGTAAGTTACTGTTTACTATGCTGTTATTATTCAGTGTCCCTCAGGCTATGGCAGGAAAATACACATTTGGCTGCAAGAGGAGCCATTGCTCCTTCGCCTATGAGTATTTTTAGTTTTAAATAAATTAATTACAATTTGGAATAAATGTAGTCATTTCTGTGAATAATGAATCTCTTTGTGAGGAATATTTATATCTACCTCCCCTGTCTTGCAGTGACCACATACACGCTCCTCTTTGGGTAGCCATGTCCTTTTACGTCTGCCGGTTTCTATTGCCAATCGGTGGTCACTCAGCCTGTACTTGGTAAGGATCTGTCTCTGCTTTGTATCTCTGACAGAGTAGAGATAATCAGCCGATTCATATTCTCTATTTAGGGTCAGATAGCAATTTAGTCGGCTTTGGGATTTTGTTTCGTTTTTCCAATGTTGTAAATATGAGTCCTTTGTTGTAAATATGAGTTCATGATTTTGTTTATTGGAATTCTTTCTTTTCAAGCAGTGCTGGTGTCAGCTTGGTCGGTTGGGTCCAACCAAGTCCAACCAAGTCTCTCTCTCTCTCTCTCTGTCTCTCTCTCTCTGTCTCCCTCTCTCTCTCTCTCTGTCTGTCTCTCTCTCTCTCTCTCGCTCTCTCGCCATCTCTCTTGCCATCTCTCTCTCTCTCTCTCTCGCTCTCTCTCTCTCTCTCTCTCTCGCTCTCATACTGTGAACTACTGTCTCTGTCTCTCCTACACTTTCTTGCTCAGCTCTTCATACAACAGCTATTAAATATGAGTTCATGATTTTGTTTATTGGAATTCTTTCTTTTGAAGCAGTGCTGGTGTCAGCTTGGTCGGTTAGGTCCAACCAAGTCTAAGTCTCTCTCTCTCTCTCTCTCTTTCTCTCTCGCGCGCGCTCTCTCTCTCTCTCTCTCTGTCTCTCTCTCTCTCTCTCTCTCTCTCTCTCTCTCTCTCTCTCTCTCTCTCTCTCTCTCTCTCTCTCTCTCTGTCTCTCTCTCTGTCTCTCTCTCTCTGTCTCTCTCTCTCTCTCTGTCTCTCTCTCTCTCTCTCTCTCTCTCTGTCTCTCTCTGTCTCTCTCTCTCTCTCTCTCCCGCCATCTCTCTCGCCATCTCTCTCTCTCTCTCTCTCTCTCTCTCTCTCTCTCTCTCTCTCTCTCTCTCTCTCTCTCTCTCTCTCTCATACTGTGAACTACTGTCTCTGTCTCTCCTACAATTTCTTGCTCAGCTCTTCATACAACAGCTATTAAATATGAGTTCATGATTTTGTTTATTGGAATTCTTTCTTTTGAAGCAGTGCTGGTGTCAGCTTGGTCGGTTAGGTCCAACCAAGTCTAAGTCTCTCTCTCTCTCTCTCTCTCTCTCAAATTCAAATTCAAATTCAAGCTGCTTTATTGGCATGAAAAACATTGTGTCAATATTGCCAAAGCAACAATGTATACAATATACATTGTAACAAAATTATAAATGATAGCAAATAATAATATAAAATGGTAGTAAATAATAAGACAAAATTAAATACAAAAATAATAACAATAAAATGTTAACAGTCTACACTAAACATTAATAATTATAGTAATAACAATAATAGCAATAATAAGTAAGTTACACTGTAAGTTACACTGTCAAATATTTTAGTCCAAATTTTAATTGGGATGTTGATTTTGAATAATTTCATTTTTATTGCATACATTGCTCTGCGGGCTTTTTCTTTGAGTGCCTTCACTGCCATATTAAAGTTTCCCGATGCAGATATGGTCAGACCAAGGTAGGTGTCATTTTTTGTGTGTTCAATTAAGGTGTTTCAGGGTGAATTTACATTTGTGTTTCTGACATCTGGGTTTTTGTTTTGGAAAATCATGATTTTAGTTTTTTGGAAATTTACTGCCAGGGCCCAATTATGGCAATATTGCTCCAGAATATTAATGTTTTGTTGAAGACCTTCTTTGGTTGGTGATAGAAGTACCAAGTCATCAGCATATAGCAGGTATTTCACCTCTGTGTCAAATAGTGTGAGTCCTGGGGCTGGAGATTGGTCCAACATGTCTGCTAATTCATTGATATAAATGTTGAAAAGATTTGGACTCAAATTGCAGCCTTGTCTTACACCTTGACATTGTGAAAAAAATTCTGTTCTTTGGTTTTTGATTTTTATTGCACACTTGTTTTCTGTGTACATACATTTTATTAAGTCATACACCTTACCACCAAGCCCACTTTGTAGAACTTTGTAGAATAGCCCTTCGTGCCAAATCGAATCAAATGCTTTTTTAAAGTCAATAAAGCAAGCAAAGATTTTGCCCTCTTTTTTTTGGTGGACGTGTTTATTAATTAGTGTGTGTAAGGTGTATATATGGTCAGTAGTGCGATGGTTAGGAAGAAAGCCAATTTGACATTTACTTATTACATTTTTTTCTTGAAGAAAGGTTTGAATTCTTGAATTCAAAATGCTACAGAAAACCTTTCCCAAGTTACTGTTGACGCAAATTCCCCTGTAATTATTGGGGTCTGATTTGTCTCCACTTTTGTGGATAGGGGAGATGAGCCCCTGGTTCCAGACATCAGGGAAGCAGCCAGAAGTTAAAACCATGTTGAACAATTTAAGCACAGCATTTTGCAACTCAGGTGTGCTGTTTTTCAGCATTTCATTTCTGATGTTGTCTACACCACAAGCCTTTTTTGATTTAATAGATTTTAGCTTTTCATTTAGTTCTTGTTGGGTTATTGGGTAATCTAATGGATTTTGGTTGTTTTTAATGACAGATTCAAGGATGTTCAATTTTTCTTTAATTTCTAATTGGTTCTGTTGTAAGTCTTTTTGTGGGATGTTTTTGTATAGATTATCAAAGTAAGTTTTCCAAATTCCTACATCTTGTATGGCTAATTATTGTGGCTTTGTTGTGCTTAAATTGTTCCACATGTCCCAGAACTGATTTTGGTCAATTGCATTTTCAATTTCATCAAGTTTCTTGTTGGTATAATTCAATTTCTTGCATTTCAGTGTTTGTTTATACTGTTTCAGAGTTTCAAAGTATTCATATCGTAGCTCTGGGTTGTTTTGCTGCTTATGTTTTTTGTTTGACATTTGTCTTAGGTGTTTTCTAATTGTTTTACATTCATTATCAAACCATTTGTCAGAAACATTTTGATTTTTGCTTCTGATGTTGCATTGCTTTGGTTTTCTCAAATTTGCTTTCGATGCTGCTTTTTGGAATATGCAGTTGATGTTTTGAGTAGCCAAATTGACACCATCTTTATTGTTTTGGTACTGTGAGTTATTGAAAAACTGTATAGAGTTCATCATTTCATTTGAGTTCAATGTTTCAATGAATGTCTCTGCACTGTTTGGAGCCCATCTGTACGATTGGTTTATGTTGTAAAGTTTATTGGGCTGTTTTTTTTAATGAATATTGCCAGTTAATTTCTTCAGAAACACGTTGATCTGACTGTGACCTGACAATGGTGTCTGTGGTCTGACAGTGAATGCACTAATGGAGGAGGGGTCAATGTCAGTGATGGCATAACCGACTACACTTGTCCCAAGAGCTGAGCAGTAAGTAAACTGACCTAAAGAGTCCCCTCTGATTCTACCATTAAGCATGTACAGGCCTAAGGCTCGACAGAGATGTACTAACTCTTTTCCACTTTTGTTCAGTATTTGGTCAGGACTGTTTCTATTATTTATAATAGGGCTACTGTACAAGGAGGGGTGTCCAAATATGTGGTGGTTACCTCCCGCATCAGTGTAGTCAGGCTCAGAACCTGTTCTTGCATTGAAATCTCCACAAAGAAGCACTTTACCCTGCACCTGAAATGTAATGATTTCTGTCTGGAGATTGTCAAAAAACTGATCATCATAATATGATGAATCTGAAGGAGGAGCATAAGCTGCACATATGTATACATCATTGTCACAATAGATTGTACCTTTGTTAAGTTTTAGCCAAATGTGAGTGGTACCTTTTTTCATTTCATTCAGTGCTAAGTCCTGCTTATGCCAAATGATGATTCCACCTGAGTCTCGGCCCCGTTTAACATTTTTATGTTTGATTGATGGTAGTAAACTTTCTCTATAGCCTGAGGGACACCGAGTATCTATGTCTCCACGACACCATGTTTCCAGTAGGATTATGATGTCCTGTCCCTTGATGTTTTTAATCAATTCTGGATTTGTTGTTTTATAACCAAAATGTGAAGAGTATAGGCCCTGGATATTCCAAGAGCTGATAGTTAATGATCTCATTTATAATAAGTGATATTCACTGATTTGAGTAAAGTACATCGGGAAAAAAAAGAAGAAAAAAATACTATATATATATATATATATATATATATATATATATATATATATATATATATATATATATATATACACACACATATACACATATATATATATACATACACATACATATATATATACACATACATACATATATACATATATATACATATATATATACATATATATATATATATATATATACATATACATATACATACACATACACACATACATACACACACACATACACATATACACACATGCATACATACATACATACACACACACACGCGCACACACACACACACACACACCATTACATATAATAATTATTATAATACCGGTGTCAATACATTTAGGAATATTTGTCAACAAATTAATAAGAATGGAATAAGATTGCATTGTACTTATTTTATGTGCAATCTGCAACCCTGTGTGTGTGCGTGTGTGTGCGTGCCCGCGTGTGAATTAAAGGGACTGTCTAGCTCAGTAGTCTGCATATTAGTTGCAGTAGTTGGCGCACCTCTCCTATCTCTGATTGTTCTAGGGGTCTTCTGCCAGAGGTTACCTCAGCATATGTAGGCTGACGATCTGACTGATACATGGTGTGGACTGCATCATGTGGTCTACTTCCCTGAAGGGCAGTGTTCTGACCGACCCTGGAGTAGTGGTCAGAGCTGTGTTGTGATGGGCTGGGTCTAGTAGAGCTGTGTTGTGATGGGCCAGGTCTAGTAGAGCTGTGTTGTGATGGGCCGGGTCTAGTAGAGCTGTGTTGTGATGGGCCAGGTCTAGTAGAGCTGTGTTGTGATGGGCCGGGTCTAGTAGAGCTGTGTTGTGATGGGCCAGGTCTAGTAGAGCTGTGTTGTGATGGGCCAGGTCTAGTAGAGCTGTGTTGGGATGGGCTGGGTCTAGTAGAGCTGTGTTGTGATGGGCCGGGTCTAGTAGAGCTGTGTTGTGATGGGCCAGGTCTAGTAGAGCTGTGTTGTGATGGGACGGGTCTAGTTGTGCTGTCCTGAGGCGGGTCTGGTCTGGTAAACATGTGCTGTGTTGGGCCTGGTCTAGTAGAGCTGTGCTGTAATAAGCCATGTCTGGCTCTTTTCTCCTCGGGATGGTGGAGGTACTGTTGTTTCAGAAGGTGGGGCGGGGGACCTTTGTTGCTGGGGTGATGGGTGTGTGGGTCCCTGCCAAGTGTTGCATCTTTTAGGTCCTTGGCAAAGGTTCTGATACTGTCCTGATCAAGATGTATATTATCATATAAGTGTTGACATGTCAGAGTGGGGTGGTGAGCCGTTCTGACGTTGAGCAGTGAGGCACAGTCCACAGTGATCTGTTGATTTATTTTGTCGATCAACTTTCCTGGGAAGTATTTTCTTGGTAGGAGGGTGGACACAACTATATTGGTTGTTGGGAACATAGCCTGTGCCCGTTCTGCCACTCTTCTCACTGCCCCAGATACATTTTCAACTTTGGCATGAAGGTCGTTTGTGCCAGTGTGGATGATGATGTTGTCAGGGGTGTCAATCCTGGTCTGACTGAGTAGCTACATTGCACTCTCAGTTGTAGGACACCAGAACTTATACACCTGGTGTCTAGGGAATAATATTTCCTGGACTAAGAACTTCCCATTTGAATCAATTAGGATTGCAGTTGTGGGTGATTGTCTGGGTTGAGCAGACTGGGAGGCTGGTATTCTGACCTGGGCTGGAGCAGACTGTGAGGCTGGTAGGTTGACCTGGGCTGGAGCAGACTGGGAGGCTGGTATTCTGACCTGGGCTGGAGCAGACTGGGAGGCTGGTAGGTTGACCTGGGCTGGAGCAGACTGAGAGGCTGGTAGGTTGACCTGGGCTGGAGCAGACTGGTAGGCTGGTGCAGTGTCATCCGGCTGTGTAGTGGAGGCCATGCTGGTCTCAGGTTCTGCTTGTGTTGTACCAAGCTGGTGGACATGTTCTCTAGATGCAAAGGACACAATTACTCTCTGCCGGTTGAGGGTGTCAATGTACCTCTCTTTTTGTTCGAGCTCCTTTCTTGTTGTGCTCAGATGGTCTCTGAGGTCATCATTTGTCTGACTCAGCT
>NC_048567.1:12567376-12592376 GCF_013265735.2 Oncorhynchus mykiss | reverse complement strand
CAGACCTCATCCTGTCTCTTTATTACAGCGCTTCAGGTCCCCAGACCTCATCCTGTCTCTTTATTACAGCGCTTCAGGTCCCCAGACCTCATCCTGTCTCTTTATTACAGCGCTTCAGGTCCCCAGACCTCATCCTGTCTCCCCAGACCTCACCTGTCTCTTTATTACAGCGCTTCAGGTCCCCAGACCTCACCTGTCTCTTTATTACAGCGCTTCAGGTCCCCAGACCTCATCCTGTCTCTTTATTACAGCGCTTCAGGTCCCCAGACCTCATCCTGTCTCCCCAGACCTCATCCTGTCTCTTTATTACAGCGCTTCAGGTCCCCAGACCTCATCCTGTCTCTTTATTACAGCGCTTCAGGTCCCCAGACTTCATCCTGTCTCCCCAGACCTCATCCTGTCTCTTTATTAAAGTGCTTCAGGTCTCCAGACCTCATCCTGTCTCTTTATTAAAGCGCTTCAGGTCCCCAGACCTCATCCTGTCTCTTTATTACAGCGCTTCAGGTCCCCAGACCTCATCCTGTCTCTTTATTACAGAGCTTCAGGTCCCCAGACCTCATCCTGTCTCTTTATTACAGCGCTTCAGGTCCCCAGACCTCATCCGGTCTCTTTATTACAGCGCTTCAGGTCCCCAGACCTCATCCTGTCTCTTTATTACAGCGCTCAGATCCCCAGACCTCATCCTGTCTCTTTATTACAGTGCTTCAGGTCCCCAGACCTCATCCTGTCTCTTTATTACAGCGCTTCAGGTCCCCAGACCTCATCCTGTCTCTTTATTACAGCGTTTCAGGTCCCCAGACCTCATCCTGTCTCTTTATTACAGCGCTTCAGGTCCCCAGACCTCACCTGTCTCTTTATTACAGCGCTTCAGGTCCCCAGACCTCATCATGTCTCTTTATTACAGTGCTTCAGGTCCCCAGACCTCATCCTGTCTCCCCAGACCTCATCCTGTCTCTTTATTACAGCGCTTCAGGTCCCCAGACCTCATCCTGTCTCCCCAGACCTCATCCTGTCTCTTTATTACAGCGCTTCAGGTCCCCAGACCTCATCCTGTCTCTTTATTACAGCGCTTCAGGTCCCCAGACCTCATCCTGTCTCTTTATTACAGCGCTTCAGGTCCCCAGACCTCATCCTGTCTCCCCAGACCTCATCCTGTCTCTTTATTACAGCGCTTCAGGTCCCCAGACCTCATCCTGTCTCTTTATTACAGCGCTTCAGTTCCCTAGACCTAATCCTGTCTCTTTATTACAGCGCTTCAGGTCCCCAGACCTCATCCTGTCTCCCCAGACCTCACCTGTCTCTTTATTACAGCGCTTCAGGTCCCCAGACCTCACCTGTCTCTTTATTACAGCGCTTCAGGTCCCCAGACCTCATCCTGTCTCTTTATTACAGCGCTTCAGGTCCCCAGACCTCATCCTGTCTCCCCAGACCTCATCCTGTCTCTTTATTACAGCGCTTCAGGTCCCCAGACCTCATCCTGTCTCTTTATTACAGCGCTTCAGGTCCCCAGACTTCATCCTGTCTCCCCAGACCTCATCCTGTCTCTTTATTAAAGTGCTTCAGGTCTCCAGACCTCATCCTGTCTCTTTATTAAAGCGCTTCAGGTCCCCAGACCTCATCCTGTCTCTTTATTACAGCGCTTCAGGTCCCCAGACCTCATCCTGTCTCTTTATTACAGAGCTTCAGGTCCCCAGACCTCATCCTGTCTCTTTATTACAGCGCTTCAGGTCCCCAGACCTCATCCTGTCTCTTTATTACAGCGCTTCAGGTCCCCAGACCTCATCCTGTCTCTTTATTACAGAGCTTCAGGTCCCCAGACCTCCTCCTGTCTCTTTATTACAGCGCTTCAGGTCCCCAGACCTCATCCTGTCTCTTTATTACAGCGCTTCAGGTCCCCAGACCTCATCCTGTCTCTTTATTACAGCGCTTCAGGTCCCCAGACTTCATCCTGTCTCCCCAGACCTCATCCTGTCTCTTTATTACAGCGCTTCAGGTCCCCAGACTTCATCCTGTCTCCCCAGACCTCATCCTGTCTCTTTATTACAGCGCTTCAGGTCCCCAGACCTCATCCTGTCTCTTTATTACAGCGCTTCAGGTCCCCAGACCTCATCCTGTCTCTTTATTACAGCGCTTCAGGTCCCCAGACCTCATCCTGTCTCTTCATTACAGCGCTTCAGGTCCCCAGACCTCATCCTGTCTCTTTATTACAGCGCTTCAGGTCCCCAGACCTCATCCTGTCTCCCCAGACCTTATCCTGTCTCTTTATTACAGCGCTTCAGGTCCCCAGACCTCATCCTGTCTCTTTATTACAGCGCTTCAGGTCCCCAGACCTCATCCTGTCTCTTTATTACAGCGCTTCAGGTCCCCAGACCTCATCCTGTCTCTTTATTACAGCGCTTCAGGTCCCCAGACCTCATCCTGTCTCCCCAGACCTTATCCTGTCTCTTTATTACAGCGCTTCAGGTCCCCAGACCTCATCCTGTCTCTTTATTACAGCGCTTCAGGTCCCCAGACCTCATCCTGTCTCTTTATTACAGCGCTTCAGGTCCCCAGACTTCATACTGTCTCCCCAGACCTCATCCTGTCTCTTTATTACAGCACTTCAGGTCCCCAGACCTCATCCTGTCTCTTTATTACAGCGCTTCAGGTCCCCAGACTTCATCCTGTCTCCCCAGACCTCATCCTGTCTCTTTATTACAGCGCTTCAGGTCCCCAGACCTCATCCTGTCTCTTTATTACAGCACTTCAGGTCCCCAGACCTCATCCTGTCTCTTTATTACAGCGCTTCAGGTCCCCAGACCTCATCCTGTCTCTTTATTACAGCGCTGCAGGTCCCCAGACTTCATCCTGTCTCCCCAGACCTCATCCTGTCTCGTTATTACAGCGCTTCAGGTCCCCAGACCTCACCTGTCTCTTTATTACAGCGCTTCAGGTCCCCAGACCTCATCCTGTCTCTTTATTACAGCGCTTCAGGTCCCCAGACCTCATCCTGTCTCTTTATTACAGCGCTTCAGGTCCCCAGACTTCATCCTGTCTCCCCAGACCTCATCCTGTCTCTTTATTAAAGTGCTTCAGGTCCCCAGACCTCATCCTGTCTCTTTATTAAAGCGCTTCAGGTCCCCAGACCTCATCCTGTCTCTTTATTACAGCGCTTCAGGTCCCCAGACCTCATCCTGTCTCTTTATTACAGCGCTTCAGGTCCCCAGACCTCATCCTGTCTCTTCATTACAGCGCTTCAGGTCCCCAGACCTCATCCTGTCTCTTTATTACAGCGCTTCAGGTCCCCAGACCTCATCCTGTCTCCCCAGACCTTATCCTGTCTCTTTATTACAGCGCTTCAGGTCCCCAGACCTCATCCTGTCTCTTTATTACAGCGCTTCAGGTCCCCAGACCTCATCCTGTCTCTTTATTACAGCGCTTCAGGTCCCCAGACTTCATCCTGTCTCCCCAGACCTCATCCTGTCTCTTTATTACAGCACTTCTGGTCCCCAGACCTCATCCTGTCTCTTTATTACAGCACTTCAGGTCCCCAGACCTCATCCTGTCTCTTTATTACAGCGCTTCAGGTCCCCAGACCTCATCCTGTCTCTTTATTACAGCGCTTCAGGTCCCCAGACTTCATCCTGTCTCCCCAGACCTCATCCTGTCTCTTTATTACAGCGCTTCAGGTCCCCAGACTTCATCCTGTCTCCCCAGACCTCATCCTGTCTCTTTATTACAGCGCTTCAGGTCCCCAGACCTCATCCTGTCTCTTTATTACAGCGCTTCAGGTCCCCAGACCTCATCCTGTCTCTTTATTACAGCGTTTCAGGTCCCCAGACTTCATCCTGTCTCCCCAGACCTCATCCTGTCTCTTTATTACAGCACTTCAGGTCCCCAGACCTCATCCTGTCTCTTTATTACAGTGCTTCAGGTCCCCAGACTTCATCCTGCCTCCCCAGACCTCCTCCTGTCTCTTTATTACAGAGCTTCAGGTCCCCAGACCTCATCCTGTTTCTTTATTACAGCGCTTCAGGTCCCCAGACCTCATCCTGTCTCTTTATTTCTCTGAATTAGATCTCACTCATCTCTCCCCTTTCTGTCTTTCTCTTTATTCCCTATCCATTTCTTCCCTTGCCACACAATTTTTCTCAATGCATCTCTCCTTCCCCGTGTCCACCCAGACACACAGGCCCTCAGTCACTGACACCAGTCACTTTGGGGCGCACCGTGCCCCTCTGACACTGTCACATCCGGGCATGTCACGCCTTTCTTTCTCTCATCTACTCACATACACTTCCTAACCTTCCTGGAGAGAGTGTTCTGTCTCATGCGTGTGTATAGCCTCTCAGATCAGTGGTAGGGGTGAACTACAGTGCAGTTTGATGCTCAGGAGGTTGGTGAAGCTGATCTGATGTTTGGTGTTCCAGGCTGTCTGACTGCCGCCTCTCATACCTGTTGTTCTCTCCTCTCTTATATTAACACAGAACACTAGTCCCAATTAGAAACCTCTCCTTGAACTCAAATGGCCTATGGGTTGTTTAAACAACTAACATTTGCATTTGGAGCAAGGTCTTAACTGAAAATAGGAATATTACACAGACTGCAAGGAGAAGAACAAAAGCTGATTTAAATAGTAATACAATACAAACCCAAAGTGAAGCATCTGAAGTGCATAATTACTTACAGACAGATGTACTTACAGATGTACTTACAGACAGAATCACAGAACAGAACAGAAGTACTGCATCAGGCAAGAGAGTACTGCCTAATGGTTTCAATATTATCTTCCATCAAACTACAGTGAATAGAATACTTGATCAGTCTCTAGCTGCAACTATCCTATATACTGATGGGATCACTCAGTACTCTATGATACACTGATGTACTGACTCCACACAGTGCTCCCACCTACCCACCCACACATCAGATATACACAAACACAGACACAGACACACACACACACACCATACAAAAACATACACATAGACAAACACACACACACGCAGGTTATAGACGAAATGATCAAGATGACATTTGTTCTCTCCCTCTGTCTCTCTCATTGTCAGGTTTAGCTGCCGTGGCAACAGAGGCGAGGATGTGAGAGAGGGAGCAGAGAGAATGAGGGAGACAGAGTGAGAGAGCAGAGAGAAGAGAGAGGGAGGGAAAAGAGAGAATGAGGGAGGGAAAGAGAGAGCAGAGAGAATGAGGGAGAGAGAGAGCACAGAGAGTGGGGGGAGAGAGAGAGCACAGAGAGTGGGGGGAGAGAGAGAGAGAGAGCAGGGAGAATGAGGGAGAGAGAGAGCAGGGAGAATGAGGGAGAGAGAGAGCAGAGAGAATGAGGGAGAGAGAGCAGGGAGAATGAGGGAGAGAGAGCAGAGAGAATGAGGGAGAGAGAACGAGGGAGAGAGAGGGAGGGAAAAGAGAGAATGAGGGACAGAGAGAGCGGGAGAAGGGGAGAGGGAGAGAGGAAGCGAGTGATGGAGCAGTTAAATGAGAGATCAGAGAGTCAGAGTCCACTGGTCAGGTGAGGAGGAACATCAGAGCTGCTGCAGCAGTGTGTGTGTGTGTGTGTGTGTGTGTGTGTGTGTGTGTGTGTGTGTGTTGTGTGTGTTGTGTGTTGTGTGTTGTGTGTTGTGTGTTGTGTGTTGTGTGTGTGTGTGTGTGTGTGTGTGTGTGTGTGTGTGTGTGTGTGTGTGTGTGTGTGTGTGTGTGGCGTGACTAGGGTGCGTGTATTTCTCTGGACTTGTTGTATAACTCTGTCACCCACGACGGGAGCTAAAATGAGTCATCTGAACTCCAGCCATCACAGTATTCAACATGATGGAAAGAGACATGGAGGAGAGAGAGAGCAAGATAGAGACAGTTTAGTCAAATGTATTTGTTTGGGGTTTTTGCATATGAAGGTTTTTATTGGTGTATTTTCCTGTAATAATTCACATTACTGTTAGCAGCAGGTTTTAATCCGTTCTGTTTTCAAACCCTCCAAGGCAAGTGATTTGAGTCTCTGCATGAACTTTTCTGAACCACTGGAAAATCTTAAAAAGGATGCTCTTTGCTCTCACAGTTGCAGTCTCTTGGAAGTGTGCTACAGTTGAACTTGACTATACATGCAGTCTTCCAGCCTTTGACAGAACAAAGCAAGAGAAAACTACGCAGCTGGGTAGAATATAATCTACACCGTTACATAGGCAGTAACCAGAGAACACAGAATAGAATATCATTGTGGAATGTGTTGAATGTCATTGTGGTATGTGGGGACTGTCAGTGTGGTATGTGGGAACTGTCAGTGAGGTATGCGGGGACAGTCAGTGTGGTATGTGGGGACTGCCAGTGTGGTATGTGAGGACTGTCCGTGTGATATGGGGGGACAGTCAGTGTGGTATGTGGGGACTGTCAGTGTGGTATGTGGGGACTGTCAGTGTGGTATGTGGGGACAGTCAGTGTGGTAAATGAGGACTGTCCAGTGTGGTATGTGGGGACTGTCCAGTGTGGTATGTGGGGACTGTCAGTGTGATATGTGGGGACTGTCAGTGTGGTATGTGGGGACTGTCAGTGTGGTATGTGGGGACTGTCCAGTGTGGTATGTGGGGACTGTCAGTGTGGTATGTGGGGACTGTCCAGTGTGGTATGTGGGGACTGTCAGTGTGGTATGTGGGGACTGTCAGTGTGGTATGTGGGGACTGTCAGTGTGGTATGTGGGGACTGTCAGTGTGATATGTGGGGACTGTCGGTGTGGTATATGGGGACTGTCAGTGTGGTATGTGGGGACTGTCAGTGTGGTATGTGGGGACAGTCAGTGTGGTATGTGAGGACTGTCAGTGTGATATAGGGGGACAGTCAGTGTGGTATAAGGGGACTGTCAGTGTGGTATGCGGGGACAGTCAGTGTGGTATGTGGGGACTGTCAGTGTGGTATGTGGGGACAGTCAGTGTGGTAAATGAGGACTGTCCAGTGTGGTATGTGGGGACTGTCCAGTGTGGTATGTGGGGACTGTCAGTGTGATATGTGGGGACTGTCAGTGTGGTATGTGGGGACTGTCAGTGTGGTATGTGGGGACTGTCCAGTGTGGTATGTGGGGACTGTCAGTGTGGTATGTGGGGACTGTCCAGTGTGGTATGTGGGGACTGTCAGTGTGGTATGTGGGGACTGTCCAGTGTGGTATGTGGGGACTGTCAGTGTGGTATGTGGGGACTGTCAGTGTGGTATGTGGGGACTGTCAGTGTGGTATGTGGGGACTGTCAGTGTGATATGTGGGGACTGTCGGTGTGGTATATGGGGACTGTCAGTGTGGTATGTGGGGACTGTCAGTGTGGTATGTGGGGACAGTCAGTGTGGTATGTGAGGACTGTCAGTGTGATATAGGGGGACAGTCAGTGTGGTATAAGGGGACTGTCAGTGTGGTATGCGGGGACAGTCAGTGTGGTATGTGGGGACTGTCAGTGTGATATGTGGGGACTGTCCAGTGTGGTATGTGGGGCCTGTCAGTGTGATATGTGGGGACTGTCAGTGTGATATGGGGGGACAGTCAGTGTGGTATATGGGGACTGTCAGCGTGGTATGTGGGTACTGTCAGTGTGGTATGTGGGGACTGTCAGTGTGATATGTGGGGACTGTCCAGTGTGGTATGTGGGGCCTGTCAGTGTGATATGTGGGGACTGTCCAATGTGGTATGTGGGGCCTGTCAGTGTGATATGTGGGGACTGTCCAGTGTGCTGTGTGGGGACTGTCAGTGAAGTATGTGAGGGTTGTCAGTGAAGTATGTGGGGACTGTCCAGTGTGGTATGTGGGGACTGTCAGTGAAGTATGTGGGGACTGTCCAGTGTGGTATGTGGGGACTGTCAGTGAAGTATGTGAGGACTGTCAGTGTTTTATGTTTTTTATTCCAGTATGTGACCCATGAGTGAAGCAAACCCACCAACACAAACCATCTGAGCCATATCTAAATAACATAGTATGTGGGGACTGTCCATGTGGTATGTGGGGACTGTCAGTGGGTTGTGTTTTACCCAGTAAGTTGACTGACAACACATTCTCATTTACAGCAATGACCTGGCGATTAGTTACAGGGGAGAGGAGGGGGAATGAATGAATGAACCAACTGGAAGCTGGCGATGATATTAGGTGGACATGATGGTATGAGGGCCAGATTGGAAAATGAACACCCCATCTCTTACAATAAGTACCATGGGATCTTTAGTGACCACAGAGCGTCAGGACACCCATCCAAAAGACAGCATCCTATACAGGGTAAAGTCCCCAATCACTGCCCTGGGGTATTGTGATATTTCTTTAGACCAGAGGAAAAGAGTGCCTCCTACTGGTCCTCCAACACACCTTCCAGCAGCGTTTGGTCTCCCATCCAGGGACCAACCAGGACCAACCCTGCTTAGCTTCAGAGACAAGCCAGCAGTAGGATGCAGGGTGGTATGCTGCTGGCTACAAAATGTGGGGACTGTCAGTGTGGAATGTGGGGACTCTCAGTGTGGTATGTGGGGACTGTCAGTGTGGAACGTGGGGACTGTCCGTGTGATATGTGGGGACTGTCAGTGTGGAATGTGGGGACTGTCAGTGTGGAATGTGGGGACTGTCAGTGTGGAATGTGGGGACTGTCAGTGTGGAATGTGGGGACTGTCAGTGTGGTATGTGGGGACTGTCAGGTAGAATGAGAGACGCAACAAGATATCTGCCATGCTGACCGTCAACACAGGGGCGCCTCAGGGGTGCATGCTTGGTCCCCTCCTGTACTCCCTGTTCACCCACAACTGTGTGACTGGGCACGACTGCAACACTTTCATTAAGTTTGCCAATGACAAGAGGGTGGTAGGCATGATCACCGACGACAATAAGACAGCCTATAGGGAGGAGGTCAGAGACTGGCAGAGTGGTTCCAGGACAACAACCTCAGCCTCAACAAGTCAAAGGAGGTGATCGTGGACTACAGGAAACAAAGGGCCTAGTACACCCCCATTCACATCAACAGGGCTAAAGTGGACCAGGTCGAGAGCTTCAAGTTCCTCGGTGTCCACATCACTAAGGATCTATCAAACACATCAACACAGTCATGAGGAGGGCACGAGAATACTTCTTCTTCCTCAGGATGAAAAGATTTACCAAGGGCCCTAGGATTCTTAAAAAGTTCTACAGCTGCACCATTGTGAGCAGCTTGACTGGCTGCATCACTGCTTGGTATGGCAACTGCTTGGCATCCGGACGCTACAGAGGGTAGTCCGTACGGCCCAGTACATCACTAGGGCCGAGCTCCCTGCCATCCAGGACCTCTATACCAGGCGGTGTCAGAGAAAGGCACTAAAAATGTTCAAAGACACCAGCCACCCAAATCATAGACTGTTCTCTCTTATACCGCACGGCAAGCGGTACCGATGCACAAAGTCTCAAACCAACAGGACCCAGAACAGCTTCTACCTCCAAGACATAAGACGGATAAATACTTAGTTAAATACTTAGTTAAACAGTTAACTAAATAGCTACCCAGACTATGTGCATCGACCCCTTTGTCACTAACTGTTTTGACTCTGTCACGCCCTGACCATAGTTTACTTTGTATTTTCTATGTTTTGATTGGTCAGGGTGTGATCTGAGTGGGCATTCTATGTTACATGTCTAGTTTGTCTAGTTCTATGTTCGGCCTGATATGGTTCTCAATCAGAGGCAGGTGTTCGTCATTGTCTCTGATTGGGAACCATATTTAGGTAGCCTGGGTTTCACTGTGTGTTTGTGGGTGATTGTTCCTGTCTATGTGTTTTTCACCAGATAGGCTGTTTTAGGTTTTCGTTACGTTCATCACGTTCTTTATTTTGTAGTGTTTGCTTTGATTCGTGTTTTACGTTTGTTCATTAAAACATGGATCGCAATCTACACGCTGCATTTTGGTCCGACTCTCCTTCTCACGAAGAAAATCGTTACAGAATCACCCACCACAAAAGGACCAAGCAGCGTGTCAACAGGCAGGAGCAGCGCGAGGAGAAGCGCAATAAGGATTTCTGGACATGGGAGGAAATCCTCGACGGGAGAGGACCCTGGGCTAAACCAGGGGAGTGTAGCCGCACTAAGGTGCAGCGGGAGAAGAAACAACAGGAACAGCCCAAAGAGGAGTACAGTATGGAGTATACTACTTGGGAGGAGATCGACAGGTGGGCGGCCGACCCAGGGAGAGTGCCGGAGCCCGCCTGGGATTCGCTGGAGCAGTGCGAGGAAGGTTACCGTAGAATGGAGGCGGTGAAAGCAGAGAGGCGCTGGTATGAGAAGGCAGCTCGGCGACGCGGATGGAAGCTTGAGAGGCAGCCCCAAAAATTTCTTGGGGGGGGGGCTAACAGGGAGTATGGCTATGCCAGGTAGGAGACCTGGGCAGACTCCCTGTGCTTACCGGGGGGCTAGAGAGACCGGACAGGCACCGTGTTATGCAGTGGTGCGCACGGTGTCTCCAGTGCGGGTGCATAGCCCGGTGCGGTATATTCCAGCTCCGCGTGTCTGCCGGGCTAGATTGAGCGTCGAGCCTAATGCCATGAAGCCGGCTCTACGCAGCTGGTCCCCAGTGCGTCTCCTTGGGCCGGTTTACATGGCACCAGCCTTGCGCTCGGTGTCTCCGGTTCGCCTGCATAGTCCAGTGCGGGCTATTCCACCTCGCCGCACTGGCAGGGCGACCGTGAGCATTCAACCAGGGAAGGTTGGGCAGGCTCGGTGCTCAAGAGCTCCAGTGCGCCTGCACGGTCCGGTTTTTCCAGTACCACCTCCACACCCCAGCCCTCCGGTAGCAGCTCCCCGCACCAGGCTTCCTGTGCGTGTCCTCGGCCCAGTACCACCAGTGCCAGCACCACGCATCAGGCCTACAGTGCGCCTCGCCTGTCCAGCGCTGTCGGAGCCCTCCACCTCTCCAGCGCTGTCGGAGTCTCCCGCCTGTTTAGCGCTGTTAGAGCCTTCCTTCTCTACAGCGCTGCCGGAGTCTCCCGCCTGTTTAGAGCTGCCAGTTAGCATAGAGCTGCCAGTTAGCATAGAGCTGCCAGTTAGCAAGGAGCTGCCAGTCTGCAAGGAGCTGCCAGTCTGCAAGGAGCTGCCAGTCTGCAAGGAGCTGCCAGTCTGCATAGAGCTGCCAGTCTGCAAGGAGCTGCCAGTCTGCAAGGAGCCGCCAGAGCTGCCTGTCTGCAGGATGCCGCCAAAGCTGCCAGTCTGCAAGGAGCCGCCAGAGCTGCCAGTCTGCAAGGAGCCGCCAGAGCTTCCAGTCTGCAAGGAGCCGCCAGAGCTGCCAGTCTGCAAGGAGCCGCCAGAGCTGCCAGTCTGCAAGGAGCAGCCAGAGCCGCCAGTCAGTATGGAGCAGCCAGGGCCGCCAGTCAGCATGGAGCAGCCAGGGCCGCCAGTCAGCATGGAGCAGCCAGGGCCGCCAGTCAGCATGGAGCTGCCAGTCAGCATGGAGCAGCCAGAGCTGCCAGTCAGCATGGAGCAGCCAGTCAGCATGGAGCAGCCAGGGCCGCCAGTCAGCATGGAGCAGCCAGGGCCGCCAGTCAGCATGGAGCAGCCAGTCAGCATGGAGCAGCCAGAGCAGCCAGTCAGCATGGAGCAGCCAGAGCTGCCAGTCAGCATGGAGCAGCCAGTCAGCATGGAGCAGCCAGAGCTGCCAGTCAGCATGGAGCAGCCAGTCAGCATGGAGCAGCCAGAGCTGCCAGTCATCATGGAGCAGCCAGTCAGCATGGAGCAGCCAGAGCTGCCAGTCGACCAGACTCTTCCAGATCTGCCAGTCGACCAGACTCTTCCAGATCTGCCAGTCGACCAGACTCTTCCAGATCTGCCAGTCGACCAGATTCTCCCAGATCCGCCAGTCGACCAGATTCTCCCAGATCCGCCAGTCGACCAGATTCTCCCAGATCCGCCAGTCGACCAGATTCTCCCAGATCCGCCAGTCGACCAGATTCTCCCAGATCCGCCAGTCGACCAGATTCTCCCAGATCCGCCAGTCGACCAGATTCTCCCAGATCCGCCAGTCGACCAGATTCTTCCAGATCTGCTAGTCGACCAGGATCTGCTGAAACCGCCAGCCAGCCAGGTTCTGGTAGTTTCTACTACCTGCCTGGGCTTCCTCTCAGTGCTGAGCTTCTTCTCAGTGCTGAGCTTCCTCTCAGTGCTGAGCTACCCATCTGTCCCGAGTTACCTCTGTCCCGAGCTGTCCCTCTGTCCCATGTTATCATTGTGGTGGGTAACCTATTTAGGGACGTTTAGGAGGGGGATTAAAACTGTCATGGAGTGGGGTCCACGTCCAGCGCCAGAGCCGCCACCGCGGACAGATGCCCACCCAGACCCTCCCCTATAGGTTCAGGTTTTGCGGCCGGAGTCCGCACCTTGGGGGGGGGGGGTACTGTCACGCCCTGACCATAGTTTACTTTGTATTTTCTATGTTTTGATTGGTCAGGGTGTGATCTGAGTGGGCATTCTATGTTACATGTCTAGTTTGTCTAGTTCTATGTTCGGCCTGATATGGTTCTCAATCAGAGGCAGGTGTTCGTCATTGTCTCTGATTGGGAACCATATTTAGGTAGCCTGGGTTTCACTGTGTGTTTGTGGGTGATTGTTCCTGTCTATGTGTTTTTCACCAGATAGGCTGTTTTAGGTTTTCGTTACGTTCATCACGTTCTTTATTTTGTAGTGTTTGCTTTGATTCGTGTTTTACGTTTGTTCATTAAAACATGGATCGCAATCTACACGCTGCATTTTGGTCCGACTCTCCTTCTCACGAAGAAAATCGTTACAGACTCATCACACTGCTGCTACTGTTTACTATCTGTCACTTTATTCTTAGTTATATGTACATATCTACCACAACTACCTCGTACCCCTACACATTGACTAGGTACTGGTACCCTGTTATCATTCAATATTATGCATCTACTGTTACTTTGATTATTACCTGTTTTACTTTTCTGTTATTATTTTCTTTCTCTCTGCATTGTTGGGGATTCAGATTCAGAAAATTCATGTCCTAAAGGGATTGCAATTCATTTGGCAGCAGTCATAAAACATATCACATGTAAAAATGACAAATAAATAGCAACGGATATTTACAAGCAAATAGGCAGGGTAAGGGCAGTTTCATTGTGCAATGCTAAATGCAATTAGTCCAACATTTTGTTACGTTGCAGAATTGCATTCGGAATAAAAGAGTACTTGGCCCTATGTACCTGCAGCCAGAAGGAATTCGGAGTGGAGTGAGTGAGGAGGGCCCATAAGTAAGCATTTCACTGTTAGTTCACACCTGTTATTTACAAAGCATGTGATGAATACATTTTGATTTGATTTTATGTAGTGTATGCATGAGTGCCCTTCCTGTCTGTCTGTCTACAGTATGTTCTATGGGATGCTGCTGTGCAACACTGAGGAAAGTAAATTAGCTGGTGTGTAATGTCTTCATTAAGTACAGTGTAAAGCAGCAGAGCCATCATCACCCCAGGCTAACATGTTTATCATTCCACCGCCCGCCCCGCTGCCACTATGCTAATACAGTACATATGGAAAAACCAATGCCCAAATAATAAAAAGAGGGAATATTTACACAACTGCAAACATTTAATACAGGATTAGCAAAGGCTTGTTTCATAGTTCAATGAATCAGCACCCAAGTGGGGAATGTATGTGTGCATAGTGTGTGTGTGTGTGTGTGTGTGTGTGTGTGTGTGTGTGTGTCTTTTGTAGATGACTGGCAGCTACTAAATTAGTGTGGGTGTGGAATTGTGCAAATGACATCATTTGGAAGAGGAATTGCAGTTCATGTACACGTACTAAAACACTATGCATCTGTTGTGCTATCTGACCTGGACCCAAATGTCCCAGGCATCCTCCATTAGATCTGGACCATGAAACAAGCCCATTCTACTGGTAAAGCTCTGCAGTCAAAACGCATTAGAATACTCCTAACTGCCTGCTAAGAGAGACAATGTCATTTTGTTTTCTAAATACAAATAAAACAAAGCACAAGTAAAGTAAAGTACCAAATGAGATAGAGGCAATAGAGAAAGACAGTATTAATTGAATCACCCATGTTAGATTTTAACAGCCATGGATGGAGGGTATTATTCTTAGCCTTATAGCACTGCAGTAGTGATTAGAGGATGGTTATGGTCATAAGAAAGATATGGCTTAGCTACATCTTATTTCCAAATAGGAACAAGATAGTGGCCAAATTGTACAGGAAAGTAAAGAAGGAGACATAGAATACATCCTGACTTTAGAGGGCCTTGATTAAAATAAGTACAGGTGTGCTATCTTAATTTTATCACTTTGTTGTCGCAGAGAATTTTCAACAGAAATGCAAATTGTAGTATATTCAAAGTTTTAAAAAGGCTTCTGAAGTTTGTAATTTCCACTTTAAAATGTCAGACTTAATTTGACCAAATGAAAAATGTATCAACCCCTAGAAAAGTGTCCATTAATTATAATCCACATAATAATTCACATTTCCTGTTGCTGCAGGATTATTTTCCTGCTGTGAGAAACTGGTCAAATTAAGATACAGTAGTTTTACAATCAGGATAGTAGTCAAACACTACAGAATCTTACAGAGAGGGATTGGCCAGTGTTTCTAATCAGTTGACTGTTTACTGTAATTACAAAATCTTCTCTGGACATAGAGACAAGGCAATAGTCAGACAGCACAGCATCTTACCAGAGGTGTGCATGACCTCAAATGTGTTCTGGAAGGATGGATTTAAGCCTAGTTATTTTCAGTCTCTCTCTTGCTTTTCCTCTCTGTGCCTCCCCAGTTCCCGCTTGACCAGGTGAGTCACTGCCAGGACCCCTTTCCCCCTCAGATCTGAGTTGTCCATTACAGTGCCTGTCAGCCTGCCACACAATCAATACTCCTACTCTGAAAGCACACACGTGATGAAGGGGTTAGATGGAGGAGAGAAAGGAAGAGCGTAAAGCAGGGCAGGGCTGTAAGATGGGGAATGGAAGAGGAAGAGAAAAGGGAGGATGGAAAGAGGAGAGGAGAGGATGGGGGAAGTGTTAGTGATTGGGAGTGGGTCTTGGGGGCAGTGGGTCAAAAAGAAAAAGACAAGAAAAGGATGGTAAGTTGGTGGTTGAAGATATCCCTCTAGTGGTGTGGGGGCTGTGCTTTGGCAAAGTGGGTGGGGTTATATCCTTCCTGTTTGGCCCTGTCCGGGGGTGTCATCGGATGGGGCCACAGTGTCTCCTGACCCCTCCTGTCTCAGCCTCCAGTATTTATGCTGCAGTAGTTTATGTGTCGGGGGGCTAGGGTCAGTTTGTTATATCTGGAGTACTTCTCCTGTCTTATCCGGTGTCCTTTATTAATTTAAGTATGCTCTCTCTTTCTCTCTTTCTTTCTCTCTCTCTGAGGACCTGAGCCCTAGGACCATGGCTCAGGACTACCTGGCATGATGACTCCTTGCTGTCCCCAGTCCACCTGGCCGTGCTGCTGCTCCAGTTTCAACTGTTCTGCCTGCGGCTATGGCATCCTGACCTGTTCATCGGACATGCTACCTGTCCCAGACCTATTATTTGACCATGCTGGTCATTTATGAACATTTGAACATCTTGACCATGTTCTGTTATAATCTCCACCCGGCACAACCAGAAGAGGACTGGCCACCCCTCATAGCCTGGTTCCTCTCTAGGTTTCTTCCTATGTTTTGGCCTTTCTAGGGAGTTTTTCCTAGCCAATGTGCTTCAACACCTGCATTGCTTGCTGTTTGGGGTTTTAGGCTGGGTTTCTGTACAGCACATTGAGATATCAGCTGATGTACGAAGGGCTATATAAATACATTTGATTTGATGATTTGATTTGAAGAAACATTTTCTGGGAAGCAAAAATGCCAACAGCTAAAAGCTGATATATATAAACAAAGGGAGAGGGTGAGAGGATGAGAGGGAGGGTGAGAGAGAGAGTGGGAGTGCGAGATGGAGGACATGGATGAGGAGTGTGGGATGAGGAGGTAGAGGAGAGCTGGATAGAAACAGAGATCGAGAGAGAGCGAGAGAGAGAGGGAGAGTGAGAGGGGGAGAGAGAGAGGCAGTGGGAAGAGGTGGAGAATGCTATATATAATGTCAAGGCTTCAGGAATAGCTCCTATGAGTGATTGTTCAGTTCCTCTTTAAACAGCATGAACCACAATGCAGCTAACATCAGCTAGAGAACCAGGTGGTGTGCTGCTCACCAGCTAACATCAGAGAGAGAACCAGGCGATGTGCTGCTCACCAGCTAACATCAGAGAAAGAACCAGGTGGTGTGCTGCTCACCAGCTAACATCAGCTAGAGAACCAGGTGGTGTGCTGCTCACCAGCTAACATCAGCTAGAGAACCAGGTGGTGTGCTGCTCACCAGCTAACATCAGAGAGAGAACCAGGTGGTGTGCTGCTCACCAGCTAACATCAGCTAGAGAACCAGGTGGTGTGCTGCTCACCAGCTAACATCAGCTAGAGAACCAGGTGGTGTGCTGCTCACCAGCTAACATCAGAGAAAGAACCAGGTGGTGTGCTGCTCACCAGCTAACATCAGCTAGAGAACCAGGTGGTGTGCTGCTCACCAGCTTACATCAGAGAGAGAACCAGGTGATGTGCTGCTCACCAGCTAACATCAGAGAAAGAACCAGGTGGTGTGCTGCTCACCAGCTAACATCAGCTAGAGAACCAAGTGGTGTGCTGCTCACCAGCTATCATCAGAGAAAGAACCAGGTGGTGTGCTGCTCACCAGCTATCATCAGAGAAAGAACCAGGTGGTGTGCTGCTCACCAGCTAACATCAGAGAAAGAACCAGGTGGTGTGCTGCTCACCAGCTAACATCAGCTAGAGAACCAGGTGGTGTGCTGCTCACCAGCTAACATCAGAGAGAGAACCAGGTGGTGTGCTGCTCACCAGCTATCATCAGAGAAAGAACCAGGTGGTGTGCTGCTTACCAGCTAACATCAGAGAAAGAACCAGGTGGTGTGCTGCTCACCAGCTAACATCAGAGAGAGAACCAGGCGGTGTGCTGCTTACCAGCTAACATCAGGGAGAGAACCAGGCGGTGTGCTGCTTACCAGCTAACATCAGAGAGAGAACCAGGTGGTGTGCTGCTTACCAGCTAACATCAGAGAAAGAACCAGGTGGTGTGCTGCTTACCAGCTAACATCAGAGAAAGAACCAGGTGGTGTGCTGCTTACCAGCTAACATCAGAGAGAGAACCAGGCGGTGTGCTGCTCACCAGCTAACATCAGGGAGAGAACCAGGCGGTGTGCTGCTTACCAGCTAACATCAGAGAGAGAACCAGGCGGTGTGCTGCTCACCAGCTAACATCAGGGAGAGAACCAGGCGGTGTGCTGCTCACAAGCTCCAGCTGCACCACTGCTGCTTTGCGTGGCACAACGCACCAATCAACCAAATAGTAAACCAGCCGACCAGCGAACCATCCAACCAGCCAGACAACCAGCAAGCCAGCCAACTAGTCAACCAGCCAGCCAACTCAGCCAGCCAACCAGCCAACCAGCCAGCCTCATCTCCATGCTAAACCATGCTCTCTAGTAAGGGCTGCTGCCGCCTGGCCGGGGTTGATAACAGATGAAAACACTACACACACATTCACACAATCACATAGACACACTCAGAGAGAAACACACACATTCTATGCACAATCAAATTTACACACACACACACACACACACACACACACACACACACACACACACACACACACACACACACACACACACACACACACACACACACACACACACACACACACACACACACACACACACAAGCAGAGACATACACATCCAAGCACCCCACACTACACACACACAAATACACAAAGATAGAACTGCACACACACACCCGGGGGGGGGGGGGGGGGGGGACTAACATCAAACCCAGGCACGGTGCCTGATTCATCGTCTTCCCTCTGTTCCAGTTGAGCCCCTTCCTTCTGCAGATGAAACAGCAGAGGGTTGGTAGTTCACAGCCCCTGTGAGGAAGGTGGAGAGGAGCAATCACAAGGGGGAGGCTTTGGAGCGCAAACAAATAAACTAAAAAGTAGCCTGAAAACATAATTTAGGCAGTCTGTGAGTCTATAAGGCCTGGTCCCAGCTGGGGTAGAGAACCCAATGCACTCCTGCTGCTCTCCAGCTTTGATTCTCACTATAATGAAATAGTGAAATAGATAATGTTGGGCTGGGGGGAGCGTTTAAACAGCCCCAGTGTGTTTCTGCCTGTTTCAGTCTCATTGAGAGAGAGGAGGGGCCAAAAGAGAGGGAGGAGAGGAAGAAAGAGAGAGAGAAAGAGAGAGAGGAGTCAGGCTCAGAGGGAATGCCACATTCAGGGCACGGGAGGAGTCTCTGTTCTCCTCTGATGACAACGATAAAAAAAACGACCTATCTGTGTACTCACTACACTAGGTAGTGGAATACAAAAAATATCTGAGTACTGAAGAGGCTTATAGTATTGTAACAGCAGTACTTACAGTAGCAGCAGCCAACCAAGGTGATACACGGCATCCATTTTGCCCCTGCATTTAGTATTCATTTTCAAGACGATCAAACTAAGCACTAATGAGGGTGTGTGTGTGTGTGTGTGTGTGTGTGTGTGTGTGTGTGTGTGTGCGCGTGCGCGTGTGCGTGCAGGAGCCAGCGATAGGTTAGGAGGCCAGAACAGGAGGCAGGCTGGGACAGAGGCCAGGAGACCCAGCTTACTCTTTGCTCAGTGAGTCAAGACATGAACCAAGATGACATCCTGCCGAGAAAGAGAGGAACAAGGAGGAATGAAGGAACGACTGATAGAATAAGGTGTGTGGAAGAAATGAGAGAGGGAAGGAGTGAGATGAAAACTAGAGGGAGGGAGGAAGAGGAATTGTTGAACGAAGAGTGGGGTGAGGGAGGAAAGAAAGGAATGAGATGAAGAGAGGAGAAGTGGAAGAAAAGAGGAAGAGAGATGAGGTCTGGCACATGCCCTCTGTTCTGCTGACAGAGAGGAGAGGAGAGGAGAGGAGAGGAGAGGAGAGGAGAGGAGAGGAGAGGAGAGGAGAGGAGAGGAGAGGAGAGGAGAGGAGAGGAGAGGAGAGGAGAGGAGAGGTCGGGGCTGCAGAGAGAGAGAAGCCCCCTCAGTGTGCAGCAGCATGCAGGCAGGCAAGATGGCTGCACAGGCAGAGAGATAAGCCAGCACAATATTGTCATCAGGACCAAGCACTGTCCTAGTTTCACTAATGGGCAAAACCAGAGCTCACCTCACCGCCATGCAGAGAGATGCAGAGAGACATGCCTTGTATGGTCAATGAATGGACAATATCATCCGGGGGCTGTGCTGTAGTGGAATGAGTCATGTGTAGAGAATAGCCATAATATACCGACATCACACATGCTATACACACACACACACACACACACACACACACACACACACATAGAGACACACACGTCCCCTACCGCTGCTCCTCACAGAGAGGTGCTTGACATGATGACCCCATCTACAGAATGGTGATGAGAGGTGTTGCCAGCAGCACTTATCA
This sequence comes from Oncorhynchus mykiss, assembly GCF_013265735.2. NCBI lineage: Eukaryota > Metazoa > Chordata > Actinopteri > Salmoniformes > Salmonidae > Oncorhynchus > Oncorhynchus mykiss. The sequence continues at coordinate 12,572,900 of NC_048567.1, read as the reverse complement.
AGAGAAAGAAAAAAGGGGAAAAGAGGTGTGTGTGTGTGTGTGTGTGTGTGTGTGTGTGTGTGTGTGTGTGTGTGTGTGTGTGTGTGAGTGTGTGTGAGTGTGTGTGTGTGTGTGTGTGTGTGTGTGTGTGTGTGTGTGTGTGTGTGTGTGTGTGTGTGTGTGTGTGTGTGTGTGTGTGCGTGCGTGCGTGTGTGTGCATTCATGTTTGTGTCAGTCCACCCAGTAACACAGTAGGCTGTAAACTCCTATCAATCAGTGAAGGCCCCCCTAAGGTTTAGCTGCCATCAGCCCTGACACAACACGTCCATAGCCACGGGAAGTATGGGGGAGGGGCCGCTGCGATGGTGGTGGGGGGGGACTTGTTGTGCGCGCTGCAGACGGCTATATTGGTCCGCTAATACCAGACTATTAAAGATTTGTATTCAAATGTATATATTTTGAATTGTTTAGTTATTTGTATTCTCATTTTTCAGGGGTAGCTGCAGCACCCTCAGCACTCCGACTTCCTGCGGCTATGAACAGGTCATTCTAGGATCTAACTGACTGGATCTGACTGACTGGATCTGACTGAGACAGGATCCCAGTGAAACTGAATGACTGAAGTCACTATCTGTGTCTCTACACTGATGTCTCTAGCGTTGCCCAGAGAGTTCTGTGTGTCAACCTTTGAAGGGAAAATTAGTATCGGCACATACTGACAGTGAATGTCCTTCCTTTATTCTCTGTTACATAATTGGGCAAACTGCTGTGCTGCATTTGAATCGGAGTAATGACTTTTTAAAATGTTCTTTCAGTATGTTTCAATGACTGACAGCCCAAGTGCTGTGCGATGGGAGACAATTCCCATACGGACGTCATATGATCGCTGGAGACTTTTGAGATCACGAATGTTAATCAAAGATCACAGCCATTAATTTGGCCCCTCTCTTTTGCTGCTCCCCAGGGGGTCTTGTTGCTATGTATGTTGCTATGCAAATGATCAATCCCCTTCCATAGACGACCAACACAGAACAGAATATGGAGTGCTGCAGATTCCACTCCAGAATGGATGAAGCCATGAGATGACAGTGGCCATGTTCTCAGAGTTCTAATACTGAAGCTTCTGTGACATGCTGCTGTACAGAGAGAACTGGCACTGGCTGTGTCACAGATATAGAGAGGAACTAGACTGACTTGGATCACACACATTAAACCCAGTCAGGCAGGCAGCAGCGGCTTCATAGGATGGAGGGCTAACCAACAGAGCAGATTCATCCAACAGTGACAAGTCAAGTGGCCAGCACTGCGCTGAACAGACAACAGAGCCTGTCTGCATTCAGAGGGGGAGTGGAGGTTGTCATCTTTAACTTAGATGATTCAATAACGATACCCTCTTGGCCCTCTAACATGAAAGCTAGTTTCTGGAAACACAAACCAATGTCGTACTTCGGACTGAGCTTCACAGTTTACAACTTATGTATGGATTGAAATCCTGGCTGTACGCATCTGTACACAGGCGCATACACACACATACTCCTCTCAGAGTCTCACACCCATCGCTCCACTATACCCTGGGGTCCCAAACTCATTGCACACACACACACAGACATCTGCTATAACACTAATATTACAGGGGTTTGTTTGTTTCCTGAGCTACACATGTAGGCCCTGCAGTAACATCCCTCTCTCATCAAACACTCAGCTGTTGTGGGGTGCAGCAGGCCCTGTGCTGGGGGTTTAGCGTTGTAGTGGCTGACAGATATAATCATGCACAGCTCTGTCACTGCTACAGCACTGATTACTGACTAAACACTGAAAATCCTTGTTTCTGTTTTTGACCTGACAGCTGCTCCCTGCAGTAAGGTGTGCAGAAGAAAAGCACTGTAGAGGCACGGAAATATACAGACAATGATTGGCATTCAATCAAACCTGCAGTGTGGAAAAGCTGCAGAGTGCAAATCATATTACACCTGCAACACAATAAGAAGCTCATTCTGGGTAGCATGATTGCTGTGATTAGACAAGGGGAAACAAAGCCGAACCCATTTGGCATGACATATGTGATTCTTCTGTGTTGCAGGTTTGAATATTGAAGCCAACCCACATCAGCCATGATAAATGTTTCTGCTGCTGCCACAGAGAAAAATCATCAACGGATTGTGTCCAGGTTCCTGTTTCCTGTGGAAGCTGCTTGCAACTCTGAGGTGAAATCACTGTACAAAACAACATAGGTGAGGCAAGAGAGAAGTAGTAGATTGAATCTAAAAGCAGGAAAACTACTGACGTGCAGTTGAATGACAAACACAAAGAATGAGAGAGGGAGAGGAGGGGGAGAGAGAGAGGGGAGAGAGAGATGTCAGTGCAAGATGAGGTCATGTCATCTCTGGCTAAATAAAACTGCCGTGAGTGAGTTTCTGCCTCGGGATGGGAGAGGATTGGAGTGAAAGAAGAGAGAGGAGTGAGTGATGGAGTGAGGGAGGAGTGAGACACCCCTCTGGTCCTGTCAGGTGTGCTGACACACACTCACAACTTCTGACAGTGTGTGCTCACAGCAAGTGTACACTCGCCAATGCCTGAGGAAGGAACTGATAGAGTGGAAGCGTGAGTGCATGTGTGTGTATGTGTGTGTCTATGTGTATCTGTATGTGTTGTAACCAGGGGTTGGAAGAACAGAAACAGAACCAGGATCGAAAGTGAGCTATACTGTTCCGGAACATAACCGTTATTTTAAAAGCATGAGAACTGGTTAATACCGTTTTTTTTTTTGTTCCGAGCATTTTTTATACAGTCAGTCCCAGAAAAAAAACGCAACAAAGCGCCTGTGCAAAGCCATCACTCTGTCACTCAGAAACTTCTTCGTTACAAGCTTGATTCAGAAGGTAGGGAGAGAGATTTTTCATTAGAGAAGAATGGATTCACTTTTTCAATGCTAGTTAAGGATACTATAGTTATCACATTTCACATTGGATTTATTAATTGCAAAAAGGTAAGATGTGTTTTTAATTCTGGTTCCGCTCTGCACACACAAGCTTGTTAGCTAGCTCTGGTCTGGCATTAAGCCAACTGTAGGAAGTTCAAAGACATTCTAAGTTCCTCCATAGAAGCCGCTCCTGCGTAGGTCTAATTCTGTGGGCCTAATTCAGATAATGCAGGTCATAACAAGATGCCTAGCGCTTGTAGCCAAGCCTTGTCCACCCTTTCTCCCCACCTGCAACATTTCAGTCGTATCTCGTGGCTTACACTTGTCTGTCCATCATGTAAACAACTCGCTAGCTAGCTGCTCTATAGCAAGCTGCTCTATCCTCACTGATTAGTGAAGTAATTTAATTAGCTCTTTTGGTTCCAACCCCTGGTTGTAACTATACAGTGGACATGTGAGTTTTAGATGGTAGACAGTCCAGAGGATGCATGCTGTGTGTGTCTGTCTGTGCACTGTGTATGTGTGTATCTGTGTAGGTGTGTTAGTGTTCAGACTGCTGTTGTGGTGCACTGATTGCTAAGTAGTGTGAATGACACCTAAGATACATATTAGGCTATAAACAAGGATGCCAGTCATAAATTCACAGCACAAAGGTGTCAACTGAATACACACTGACACACACTGACATAGAGCTATATTTAGAGTCATTGATACACACTGACAGAGAGCTCTATTTAGAGTCATTGATACACACTGACAGAGTTATATTTAGACTCCTTGATAGACACTGACAGAGAATTATATTTAGAGTTCTTGATACACACTGACAGAGTTATATTTAGACTCATTGATAGACACTGACAGAGAATTATATTTAGAGTCCTTGATACACACTGACAGAGAGTTCTATTTAGAGTCTTTGATACACACTGACAGAGAGTTCTATTTAGAGTCTTTGATACACACTGACAGAGAGTTCTATTTAGAGTCCTTGATACACATGTGTTTAAGTAAGAATCTGCCTCTTATTCCAAAGGTTGCAAGATCAAATCCAGCATAGAAAGTTGTTCTGAGATTTTTAACCTTAACCCTTACCTTAACCATTCGGACTTAACGCCTTAACTTAACCCTAACATTAAACATTCTGAGTTAATGCCTGAACTTAACCTTACACACTTTAAAATATTGACGTTTGCGACAACTTAGAAATTTGGCATTTGAGAAACGTGGATGAACGTCTGCTCTGACGTGAAACTATGAGAGCTAGTTGCAGAATTCAGCACCACATGACTGTGAACAGCGGCTGTCTAGAGTGGCCTGCAGACAGAGAGACCTAACATAGCTGGCCTTAACCCTGTCTGCCCCACTGACTGGCTGCGCCGCAGGCTGTGTGTCATTTCCCCTCCCTACCTCATTCCCTCCCTCCCTGTCACTCTCTCTCTCTCTCTTTCCCTCCTTCCCTGCCTCCCCTCTCTCTCCCTCCATCCCACCCCTTCCCTATCTCACTTCACTCAATTCAGTTCAGTTCAAAAGGTATTTATTGGTGTGACCAGGCCTGGGGCTCAGTGACTGCCCTCTGACAGGGAACAGGGAACGCTACGCAGGAACGTAAGAGGGAGAGGGCAGGAATCTCCCCGTTGCCATCGGAGAACAGACGGATGCACGGGCGTTAGGGATATTCATTGTTAAGAGCAGGGGAAGTACAGATGGCTGGTGTTAACTGTGTTAATTGTGTTAAAGAGAACACACAAATTGTAAATGAGAAGGCCCTTGCAGTTTTCTGCCCCACTCCTCCCTCTGCCTCCAACCTCCTCTCCCTTCCTCTGCCTTTTCCAGACATCTTTAATGAGTGTGTGTTGATGTGTTTCATGCTGTATTATCCCACAGGGATGGGCTGTCTGTAGCATGTTAAACAGCTCACCAACGCTCTAGCATCTGACAGGGAGGGAGGGAGGGAGGGAGGGAGGGAGGGAGGGAGGGAGGGAGGGAGGGAGGGAGGGAGGGAGGGAGGGAGGGAGGGAGGGAGGGAGGGAGGGAGGGAGGGAGGGAGGGATATGTGATACAGCATACAGAATAGTTTCTGTTGTATCAAGTAACACCCTAGCAGTCAGTACTAAAGAAACACTAGTCAGTTTAAAAGGTGGCCTATAAACCCACTTTATTTACTGGAAAATAACATGCCTCCTTCCTTTGAAACATGTCCAAGGTAGAGCTACCTCCACATTCACAATACACACCTGCAGGTAGACAATTACCTGGCGTCTGTTCAGAACACTGAACACAGCTGGGCCTCAAAACCCTGGCCAGCCTGTCTATTACAGAACCAATCATGTTCTGCACCTGGTCCAATCAACACTACTGTAGTCCATGGAAATGTGCCTAATTTCCTATCATTTGTTTTTTGGTCTTTTGCTGAAAATATTAGATTGTACAATCAGGTGAAAACATAAATGTTTGAAAAGCTAGGAAATTGGGGCCATGTTTGAATATCAAATGATGTCTTGTAGAAAAGACTGAAGAGAAGCGCTGCTGGGATACAACAGTAGAACTTTGTAGGTGGAAGGGGCTCTTTGGTAAAGGGTTTAAATGGTTATAAATAAAAACACGGAGGATCAAGGCACACCT
>NC_048567.1:12427376-12562376 GCF_013265735.2 Oncorhynchus mykiss | reverse complement strand
AGAGAGAGAGAGAGAGAGAGAGGGAGAGAGAGAGAGAGAGAGAGAGAGAGGAGAGAGAGAGAGAGAGAGAGAGAGAGAGAGAGATATCGAGCCTGTGGTACCTTACTGAAGGAGAGATGAGGGGAGATAGGTGGAAAACAGAAAAGTAAATTGGGACAGTTTGATAGAAAGCACCAGGAGAGAGAGAATATAGATTTCAGTGAGGAAAAAAGAGCAAATTCACATGGGAAGGAAGATAGCATCTCTGTTCAGATATGGAGTCAGATACCCTGTGCGTTGGGACAGGATAGAGATTTCAATACAGACACAATAGCATTACATTATCACGGAAGGAGAAAACACAAATACTACTTTGAATGGCCCCCGAGAGGTTGAGGAGAGAGAGAGAGAGAGAGAGAGAGAGAGAGAGAGAGAGAGAGAGAGAAAAACATTGGATGAACTCTACGGGGCCACAGATGGTGTTGTACAATTTAAAGAGTACATAAAGGGGAGTAAAACTGAGTGTGGAGGTTAAGCCATTTTAATAGCTGTGTGAGCAACCAGAGTCTGTGATGAGGAGCATAATCAGTAGGGGATGCATGACTTATGCATCAGATGTTGCCCTAACTCAATAAATTGAGTCTGCCACATCAGTGTCATTAAAGTGATTGAACAATGGGATATCAAACGTCACATATCAATACATTTTTAATCAAGTGATCACACAGATAGGTGTGAATATTCACGCGGCGGTGCTTCTTGGGGTTAAAGACATTGGGATGCACCCAGCAATGTTTAGACAACGTTGTGCAAACATGAAGGGACATCTGTCATAGCCACACATGACAAGTCCATTTGTGACTAAGTTGTGTACACAGTCAGGACACATGCAAGGGGCAATGCAATGCAAATAACAGCCGGCCTCGCCGTTAATGGTTAGCTAGCCGGCGCTAGCACAACAAAACCACAATGATGTTTCAGGATGACAGTGTTGAGGCGGTGGCGTTGCACGGAAGAGAACATACAGCTGGGTGACTGGATGTGACAGGTGTCATGTTCTTCCCATGAGTCTGATACTGAATCAAAGACCTTTACGGTGAATGGTTCATGTAAAGTGCAACCTAACTTGTCACATCAAAGAATCTGGGTTTATGCTGTGGCCTTCCATTCAGATATATATTGAGGGAGAGAGAGAGAGAGAGAGAGAGAGAGAGAGAGAGAGAGAAGGGAGGGAGGGAGTGTTAATGGGATTTATATGTTTAAATGAATGATTAGAATACCCCACCCTGAAACCATATATTTATATGAAATTGATTAGAATCATACAGTTATAATTAATGATGTGTGTAGTTTTAGTCAGTAAAACAATATGTCCCTTAAACACAGACTGTCTGAGCAAAATTCGGTGCCGACCTTGGCTGGAGGTCACTGAGAGATTTGGTCTCATGGCCTCCCCAATCTTGGGGGAGGATGGGGAGTGCTTCTCACGGTCTCTGTAATCTATGTCGACTGGATAGGGAGACCGTATGTGCGCAGGATACCTACTGTTTGTGTGGAAGTATACCTACTGTTTGTGTGGAAGTATGTGTATGTGGGAAATTGCAGGAAAGAGCAGGAAATATTTTAAAAAGGAAGGGAGAAAGTTGAGAAAAGTGGACAAGAGTCAAGAGAGGAAAGGAAAATATTTTTTTTTATTTCACCTTTATTTAACCAGGTAGGCAATTTGAGAACAAGTTCTCATTTACAATTGCGACCTGGCCAAGATAAAGCAAAGCAGTTCGACACATACAACAAAAAAGGCCATGTTGGTGAAGTAAATACAATATAGCAAGTGAAACACTGGAATGGTAGATTTGCAGTGGAAGAATGTGCAACGTAGAGATAGAAATAATGGGGTGCAAAGGAGCAAAATAAATAAATACAGTAGGGAAAGAGGTAGTTGTTTGGGCTAAATTATAGATGGGCTATGTACAGGTGCAGTAATCTGTGAGCTGCTCTGACAGCTGGTGCTTAAAGCTAGTGAGGAGATAAGTATTTCCAGCTTCAGAGATTTTTGTAGTTGGTTCCAGTCATTGGCAGCAGAGAACTGGAAGGAGAAGTGGCCAAAGGAAGAATTGGTTTTGGGGGTGACCAGAAAGATATACCTGCTGGAGGGCGTGCTACAGGTAGGTGCTGCTATGGTGACCAGCGAGCTGAGATAAGGGGGGACTTTACCTAACAGGGTCTTGTAGATGACCTAGATGACCTGGAGCCAGTGGGTTTGGTGACGAGTATGAAGCGGGGGTCAGCCAACGAGAGCATACAGGTCGCAGTGGTGGGTAGTATATGGGGCTTTGGTGACAAAACGGATGGTACTGTGATAGACTGCATCCAATTTATTGAGTAGGGTATTGGAGGCTATTTTGTAAATGACATCGCCGAAGTCGAGGATTGGTAGGATGGTCAGTTTTACAAGGGTATGTTTGGCAGCATGAGTGAAGGATGCTTTGTTGCGAAATAGGAAGCCAATTCTAGATTTAACTTTGGATTGGAGATGTTTGATGTGAGTCTGGAAGGAGAGTTTACAGTCTAATCAGACACCTAGGTATTTGTAGTTGTCCACATATTATAAGTCAGAGCCGTCCAGAGTAGTGATGTTGGACAGGCGGGCAGGTGCGGGCAGCGATCGGTTGAAGAGCATGCATTTAGTTTTACTTGTATTTAAGAGCAATTGGAGGCCACGGAAGGAGAGTTGTATGGCATTGAAGCTCGCCTGGAGGGTTGATAACACAGTGTTCAAAGAAGAGCCAGATACATACAGAATGGTGTCGTCTGCTTAGAGGTGGATCAGAGACTCACCAGCAGCAAGTGCGACATCATTGATGTATACAGAGAAGATAGTCGGTCCAAGAATTGAACCCTGTGGTACCCCCATAGAGACTGCCAGAGGCCCGAACAACAGACCCTCCGATTTGACACACTGAACTCTATCAGAGAAGTAGTTGGTGAACCAGGTGAGGCAATCGTTTGATAAACCAAGGCTGTCAAGTCTGTCGATGTGGTGATTGACAGAGTTTGAAAGCCTTGGCCAGGTCAATGAAGTTTATTTATTTTTTTTTATTTTTTTTTACCTTTATTTAACCAGGCAAGTCAGTTAAGACCAAATTCTTATTTTCAATGACGGCCTAGGAACAGTGGGTTAACTGCCTGTTCAGGGGCAGAACAACAGATTTGTACCTTGTCAGCTCGGGGGTTTGAACTTGCAACCTTCCGGTTACTAGTCCAACGCTCTAACCACTAGGCTACCCTGCCGAATACGGCTGCACAGTATTATTTCTTATCGATGGCGGTTAAGATATCGTTTAGGACCTTGAGCGTGGCTGAGGTGCACCCATGACCAGCTCTGAAACCAGATTGCATAGCGGAGAAGGTATGGTGGGATTTGAAATGGTCAGTAATCTGTTTGTTGACTTGGCTTTCGAAGACTTTAGAAAGGCAGGGTAGGATAGATATAGGTCTGTAGCAGTATGGGTCAAGAGTGTCCCACCCTATGAAGAGGGGGATTACCGCAGCTGCTTTCCAATCTTTGGGAATCTCAGACGACACGAGAGAGAGGTTGAACAGGCTAGTAATATGGGTGGCAACAATTTCGGGAGATAATTTTAGAAAGAAAGGGTCCAGATTGTCTAGCCCGGCTGATTTGTAAAGGGTCCAGATTTTGCAGCTCTTTCAGAAAATCACCCTACTGGATTTGGGAGAAGGAGAAATGAGGAAGGCTTGGGCGAGTTGGCGTAGAATTTTTTTAATTGAAATTCTCAATTATAGTGGATTTATCAGTGGTGACAGTGTTTCCTATCTTCAGTGCAGTGGGCAGCTGGGAGGGGGTGTTCTTATTCTCCATGGACTTTACAGTGTCCGAGAACTTTTTTGAGTTTGTGTTGCAGGAAGCAAATTTCTGCTTGAAAAATCTAGCCTTGGCTTTTCTAACTACCTGTGTATAATGGTTTCTAGCTTCCTTGAAAAGTTGCATATCACGGGGGCTGTTCGATGCTAATGCGGAATGCCATAGGATGTTTTTGTGTTGGTTAAGGGCAGTCAGGTCTGGAGAGAACCAAGCACTATATTTGTTCCTGGTTCTACATTTCTTGAATGGGGCTTACTTATTTAAGATGGTGAGGAAGGCATTTAAAAAAAAAATAACCAGGCATCCTCTACTGACGAGACAAGATAAAGGGACATACAGGGAAAAGGGGAGAGGCAGAGACAACGAGAGAGAGAGAGAGTAAGGAGAATCCTCGCTGGGGAAACACTTGGACCTTTAAATTAGGGCTATTTTCTGGGAATTGTCTCGGTAGTACGTGCCGGGGTTTACGACTGCAGACAATTATAGTAATAGGGTTATCTGTTATCTATTCGATAATATATCAACCGGGACAGTTGGCTTTTCACTAGGACCGGGAGGAAAAATGGCTACCTCTCTGTTTAGCGCAAAAATCACACTGAGAGCCAACAACTGACCACTTACGCAATGTGGACGTTTACGCTCATTCTTCAAAATAAAGGCCTGAAACTATGTCTAAAGGCTGTAGACACCTTAGGGAAGCCACAGAAAAAGGAATCTGGTTGATATCCCTTTCAATGGGCAATAGGGATGCATAGAAAGACAGGGGTTTCAAAATAAGAGTCACTTCCTGATTGGATTTTTCTCAGGATTTCGCCTGCAATATCAGTTCTGTTATACTCACAGACAATATTTTTACAGTTTTGGAAACTTTAGAGTGTTTTCTATCCTAAGCTTATAATTATATGCATATTCTAGCATCTGGTCCTGAGAAATGGGCATACTTTGGGAACGTTATTTTTCCAAAAATAAAAGCTAGCTTCAAGAGGTTAAGGCTAAGCTGTGTTTTGCAATATTGCACTTGTGTTTTCATGAATATGAATATTTTCTAGTAATATTATTTGACTGTGGCGCTATGCTATTCAGCGTTGCTGATGACAATTATCCCGGATCTGGGATGGGTGGTTCAGAGAGGTTAATGGTAGACTTATGTTAAGTATTTAGAACCTAATCCAAGCCAACACGACTGGGATATATGACATCTGTGGTGATCCAGGATCATTGAGAGCATCGAGAACCGTAATCAAACTACGTAATAGACTTGGAGATTGCTACTATAGACAGGTGATTTTTCTCAAATCCATGAGTGCAGACAGGGAGACAGTGAGACATTTTTCAATATTTGGAAACAACCCATATTTGATACTGACTGTTACAACAAAGAGTGACAGACAGATAGTAGAAAAGGCAGACAGAGAAGGGCTCCCCCGCCCTATGTGGAGGCCTAAGTTGACCTTGATGGTTTGGGAGTGAGGCGCAGAAGACCTGGAGCATTACGAAGGTTAGAATCTCATAATAAGCCAGGATGGAGAGAAGATAGAAGTGACACAGAATGGGTAGATAACAGTTACTGAGTGGAGACAAAAGGGGAATATAAGCTTAGTTGGTTTCAGGAACTAAGGTGTTAGATACTGAACCATTGCCTAGAAATTATTCGGCAAAACAGGCCGAAATAGTAGCATTGACTAGTGCCTGCCAAATAAGAAAGGCGAGAAAGGTTACTATTTACACAGACAAGCATATAGACATTTAAAACCATACAAAGCAGCACAGATAAATCTTAAAGAAGATAAGACACTTGGCAGAGAATTGTTGCAGGATAGCCATGAATGAACGCCCCAGGGAGAATTGGACATGTGGAAAATGAAAGGGGCGATCCTACAAGATAATGTCAGACAGATAAGTTACTAATCTTACCTGCCATTGTTTAGATATGCAGCAATATTGATACATGGGCAGAGCCATGTATCAACCGGAGGGATGGTTGGTAATTAGACAGCAAATCATACAGGTAATTAGACAACAATTAGACAACACTTTGTAGCATAAGAATGGTAGGGCAGGTTGATAACAAACTAATTAAAATAAAATAAAAATTGTAATAATAGATAAGTATATCAAATGGGTAGAAGCGTTCCCAACTTACCTGGCGGACCCGATTATGGCAGCTAAAATATTAGGTCAAGATATTATCCCTAGAGTTGGTTTACTATGATCTATTTCTTTAAATAATGTTTAGCTAATCAGGTAGAACAAATAGAAGGCCAGAGTTAGGAACCTTGATAGGTAAACATAGAGGTTGAAGATATACTAGCAGAACACATGAGAGGACTCTTTGATAACCAAACCCGTATGTCCAATATTTTTGTGTCCAACAGATGAATTACAGGAGAAGGTGATTCACTCAATCCAACCAGGAGACTGGGTCTGGAACCAATCACTAAAGAAAAAGGACTGGAAGCAGCCACGGTGGGAGGGGCCATACCAATGCTTCTGGTGACAGCCTTCGCAGTGAGGATAGCTGAAAGAGCTACCTGGGTTCATATCACACATTGCAAGAGGGTAAGACACACTGACACTGTCAAACAATCACAGAGTTAGGAGAAGAACCGAATACCAATAGGGTTCGGGGGTTACCTCTCTAATGAAGATTCCCTGACCCCGCCCTATCCTCCCTGTGTGCGTTCATAGAAGTGAAAGTATGGGCTGGCCTCTAGCTGATGATATGTTCTCCGAGAAAGGGTGGGGCTTCACAGGATTGCTGGTCAGTCTGAGTCTTATTGTGGGAGCCATATTCCTAATACACCATGACCCATCCGAGAATGCAGAAAGTGGTAATTGGACCCATAGTGTAGACAATGAAGATTTTGTATTAACCAAGCATAAGAGATCACTTGATCTGGGTAAACAGGAAGTGAGAGTGGAGATAGGGAAGGATGTCTCAGTTGAGTTCTATGTAGACCAAATGGGGTCTCTGACCCCTTGGCAGTCTAGAACTATGAGCCATTATAGAAGATATCTGTGCAGGTCCCAGTGTAGTTCACGGAAACAGGTCATAGCTCACACCGAGAGAGAGGGCTATACAAATCCACATACCCAGTATAGAAGGTGGAGTATAGTGAAGGTAAGGGTTTTTGACTGTAATCTGGAGCGAGAGAAGTATTGCATAAAGGTACAAATTACCATTAAAAACGTAAAGAAAGACGATCTTGGGTTTGATCAGGTTTCGGTTGACACCATAGTACAATTCCGGGTAGAAGAGGTTAGGGCCGGTGATAGTTCTACAGCCAGCCAGAATACAAGCAGAGCCCCTGACGAAACAGATACTGACCGTGGATTCGTCCAGAGCCAAGGACCGGTGCGGATAGTTCAGACGAAAGATCTGAGGGATGTGATTGAGGTGGAAACTGGTTATGGGGATTCCAACCTGTGCTTCGAATGGATTCAGTATACAGCCAGATCAGTAGCTAAAGAAGAATGTTATGCCTGCGCCACAGCCAAACCTCAGTTGACAACCATCCCCTTTCCACTTGAGGGAATTGATTCACCCAGGGGAATGGCCTGTATGGTAAAGCTGTTCATGAAGGCAGGGAAGCCAGACAATCACAGTTGCATTGATCTGCATTATCTGTATCCCCATGTGCCCATTACATCCAGAATTCCCCCTTTCACAGTTACAGGAGGAAATTATTATTGTATGGCTCGATACGTCACACACGGATGGGAAGTAGGGGAAGTAAGAACATGCAATAGGACAGAGAATGTTACAACAGACAAGGCAATGAGGGACATGACTGGGGGGGGGGGGTTGAGTTCTGAGGACTTTAGTAAGATAAAAAAAGGCCTAGAGCGGATAGAGAGTCCTAGAGTCTGGTGGTTGTGTGGAGGTATGAAGCTGTGGCCTAACCTGCCTACAAATTGGACCGGTATTTGTGCACTAGTACAGTTAGGCATGCCCTTCACCCTTATCCAACACAAAGACCTGGGGCCAGGTAGAAGAGAGAGAAGGAGTGCTCCGTCAGGATCTTTTGACAATAGAGTTTACATTGATAGCATTGGAGTTCCAAGGGGGGGTGCCTGATGAGTTCAAAGCTAGGAATCAGATATGGGCTGGCTTGGAATCAAGCACCTTCTGGTGGTCAACTCTCAATAAAAATGTAGATTGGATCAATTATATCTACTAAAACCAACAGCGTTTCATCAACTGTACTAGAGAGGCGATAAAAGGTTTAGCAGAACAAACAGCTGCAACTAGTTTGATGGTATGGCAGAATAGAATAGCATTGGATATGTTACTGGCTGAAAAGGGTGGGGTGTGTGTGATATTCTTTCACCTGTATGAGTGTTTTGGTTCTGTGTGGATGTTGTTTGATTCCGTGTCTGAGAGGTTTGATCACCAGGACTCTTGAGAGGTCAATGACGCAACAGATGGTGAGATACGGACCGATTCCGAGCTCCGGCCAGTCGGATGACGAATACAGGCCTCCAGGCCTAGGAGATGGCTCCGTTTATTTTAACCACGAGGAGCCAATGTTGGATGAGATTGATGGTTAAGTTTTTTTGTGAAGATTGTAATAAAAATCCTAACAGGAAGCGTTATGATTGGATGTAGGCCTATAATAGTAATGGATGAATATTGAATGTACATACATGTTTGAATTATTCTTGTATACATTTATGTTTCTATATAGTATTCGAGGTATCAGTGTGTATTATTTAGTCATTAAGGGTGGATTGTTAATGGGATTTATATGTTTAAATTAATGATTAGAATACTCCACCCTGAAACCATATAATTGTATGAAATTGATTAGAATCATAAAGTTATAATTAATGATGTGTGTAGTTTTAGTCAGTAAAAAAATATGTCTGAGACTGTCTGAGCAAAATTCGGTGCCGACCTTGGCTGGAGGTCACTGAGAGATTTGGTCTCACGGCCTCCCCAATCTTGGGGGAGTGCTTCTCACGGTCTCTGTAATCTGTGTCGGCTGGGTAGGGAGACAGTATGTGCGCAGGATACCTACTGTTTGTGTGGAAGTATGTGTGCCGCTATAAAATAGATGTCTTTGTATTGTGGACCTCAGAGCGCTCTCGTGAATAAACATTTTGACTATCATAGCTGGGCCTCCGTCTGTCTCATTCAACCAGTATCTTACAAATTCTGGGTTGCAGACCGAGTAGTTTAATTGAATTGGGTTATGAACAATGAGAACATAATTCTCATGACAGACAGACAGACAGACAGACAGACAGACAGACAGACAGACAGACAGACAGACAGACAGACAGACAGACAGACAGACAGACAGACAGAGAGGGAGGGAGGGAGGGAGGGAGGGAGGGAGGAAGGGAGGGAGGAAGGGAGGGAGGGAGGGATACAGAGCGAGAGAGAGAGAGAGGGAGGGAGGGGGGAGAGATAGAGAGGGAGAGGGAGAGGAAGAGGGAAAGGGAGGAGGGGGAGAGAGACCGTGAAGGATACAGAGAGAGTGAGGTGGAGGGAAAGAGAGAAAGAGAGAGAGGGGGAGAGATGGAAAGCGAGAGAAGGACACAAAGAGAGATAGAGAGAAGTATACACAGAGAGAGAGAGAGCGAGAGAGAGAGAGAGAGAGAGAGGGGGAGAGAGAGAGAGAGAGAGAGAGAGAGAGAGAGAGAGAGAGAGAGAGAGAGAGAGAGAAATAGAAATAGAAATAGAGAGAGCGAGAGAGATAGAGAGAGAGAGAGAGAGTAAAATAAATAGAGAGTGATACAAGGCTGTATGAAAAGGATTAACATCACATTATGACAGAGCTGTCAGATGCCTTCAAGACCAAAACAGCATTCATCCCGTTTCTTTACCCTTTAAGAGATTTAATCTCCATGAAGACACGCCTCAGATAGACTTATGGGTGTTTCTGATTCCTTTAAAGCTTTCGAAATTAACTCTGATCCAGACATTAATTTACCACAACCATGAAAGCAACATGCAGGCACACGCTTTGGCAGAGATTAATGAAATGGTGACAGCAAGGTGAGTGACAAAGCTTCTGTACTGATCTAGGATCAGCTTACCCTCCGCAACTGCTAACCCTGTTATAGTCCAGGGTACACACACTCTTTGAATTGTCAGGTTGTCATTGTAAATGGCAAGTTGTTCTTTATTGACCTGGTCAATAATCTAGAACAATGTTAATATTTGAAACCCTTTTGCGTTCCCAGAGTGAATATTTCAAAAGTTCATAGGGTGTTTGAATTTGTCACAGGAATACCGAGAACCCCTAGCCCCACTACAACCTAACTATGGTTAACTCTAATTCACCTATAAATACATCTCACCTTCCTTAAATCAAGTCAACGTCACTGTAAAATCCATCTACCCATCTTGTTCAATTATAATGTGCCTGTCCTTGTTCAATACCAGCCCACTGGGCACAGACATCAGTTCAACATCTAGCTTTGATTTACATTTTGGTTGAGTCGTCAACTAATGTGAATTCAATGGGAATTCAACAACAAAAAATGTACCATGTTGTTGGATTTAGGTTTTAAAAAATATGAAATTCCTTAACGTTGATATCGTTTTGTAAAAGCTATCAGTTTTCTACGTCCATTCAACGTCATCACATAAAAATGTTTTGTTGAAATGATTTGGAAACAATGTTGATTCAACGAGTTTTTGCCCATAAACATGGCTGCTTGTTCATTACAAGTGGTCCTGTCTCCAGTGAGACACACTATCTCAGCCTCCCCAGAACAGATGTACTGGAAAGCAAGAATCGCTCATGTTTATTTATGTTAGGCCAATAAAGACCAGAGGTGCTGTCTCCCTCTCTCTCCTTTTCTCTCTCCCTCCCCGTCACTCTCTCTGTCTCTCTCCCCTCCCTCCCTCCCTCCCTCGCTCTCTTTCTATCCTCCCTCATTCTCTCTCCATCTCTCTCGCTATCCCTCCCACTCTCTCTCTGTCTCTTTCTCTCTCTGAAGAAGTGAGTTACAGCAGCAGTCTGCTGGGTTAGACAGCCCTCTCTCTCTCTCTCTCTCTCTCTCTCTCTCTCTCTCTCTTTCTCTCTGTATGTCTGTCTGTCTGTCTGTCTGTCTGTCTGTCTGTCTGTCTGTCTGTCTGTCTGTCTGTCTGTCTGTCTGTCTGTCTGTCTGTCTGTCTGTCTGTCTGTCTGTCTGTCTGTCTGTCTGTCTGTCTGTCTGTCTGTCAGGGTCTCGCACTATGCTCTGTGTGGTTTATTTACCGGAACTCTCTGAACAAAAACGGAGACACAACAACCAGGCTAACAGCCACACGCAAGCACACATACAAATACGCATACACACACACACACACACACACACACAAACACACACACACACACACCAGTGGAGGAAGGGGGGTGTTTTCAGAAAAATATAAATTGTGAAACATTAAAAAAGTTATTGTTTTTACATAAAACTATAGTAAACACATTCACATTACCAAATAATGTATTAAACACAATGTTTTGCAATGAAGGTCTACAGTATCCTCAACACCACTCTGTAGGGTAGCACCATCGTGTAGCCAGAGGACAGCTAGCTTCTGTCTTCCATAGACTTACACAGTAATCATGACAACTAACGGAGGATGTCCTCCAACCTATCAGAGCTCTTGCAATATGAACTGACATGTTGTCCATCCAGTCAAAGGATCAGATAATGAATCTAGTACTGAAAGCATAAGTTACAGCTGTGTGTGGAGAGTAGTTAACTCATAAGACAGAGAAAGACAACAGTTGAAAAGTTTTGAACAAATTTATTTAGTCAACAATTAAGGAAAAGCAGCAGAGAGAGAGAGAGCGAGAGAGCGGGCTAGCTAGCTATATTCCCTTGTAATTTTTTTCCTTCTTAGTGTACCTTTCACTTACTTACAGTAGATAACGCAGCTAATTTAGCCTACTCAACAACCTGACTCAAAAAGAGAACAATGCTGTCTATGTATGTTAGCTAGCTGCCTTACACTTTAGTCCACAAGCGAAGGTAAAAGGTGAGAGGAGGAGAGCGTGTAGATGCACAAAGGAATTATACAACAAGCAAAGTGATGATGCTGTATGTGGCTGCTATGAAAGGGATCTGTGTATGCAGGTGATCAGGGGTGTATTCATTCAACCAATTCTGTTGCAAAACGTTTCTTAAAAGGAAGCAAACGGAAAGAAACAGATCAGCTAGATGCAGGTAAGAGTGCACAAGACGGTATTGAATGTGTCACTGTCTGTCACCTTGATTCTCCAATTTGTCTCTCGACTTGTGCCCCTACGTTATAAATGTTCATTTGTAGGCTAGGTTGTAGCAACCTCATGATGGGTATAGGGAAAATTTGAGTATCATGTAGTAGTTACATTGAGCTGGGTGAATGGAATATGAATGACAGTCATCCAATATACTGTAATACAAATAAGGCAATGCTCATAAAAAATAAATGGTCCTCCCTATTCTTGAATGGCACCAACCACCACTGACACTATTTGGTTTGTTCCTGTCTCTCTGTCTCTCGTTCTCTCTTGCTCTTTCTCTACCTTCATCTATGGTTTTCTCTCTGTCTCTCGTTCTCTCTTGTTCTCTCTCTACCTTCATCTATGGTTTTCTCTCTGTCTCTCGTTCTCTCTTGTTCTCTCTCTACCTTCATCTATGGTTTTCTCTCTGTCTCTCGTTCTCTCTTGTTCTCTCTCTACCTTCATCTCTTGCTCTACCTCTTTCTACACCTGCATCCCACTGTTTCTCTCTTAGCTCCCTGTCTATCAGTTGCAAGTTCAAACCCCCGAGCTGACAAGGTACAAATCTGTCGTTCTGCCCCTGAACAGGCAGTTAACCCACTGTTCCTAGGCCGTCATTGAAAATAAGAATTTGTTCTTAACTGACTTGCCAAGTTAAATAAAGGTAAAATAAAATAAAAATATCAGTCTCTATCTATCTTTCCTATTCATCTGTTCCCATGAAGTGCAGGTCTGGGGTCTGGAGGTGGTCTGGGTGGCAGGCAGGCAGGCAGGCAGGAAGGCAGACAGGCAGGCAGGCAGGCAGGCAGTGGGATGGTTCAGAAAGGAGGTTAGTTAACTGCAGCCTGGTGGTGGGAGCTGTAAACTGGGACTGTACTCCACTACTCCAACTCTTCACAGGCTCTTCGATCCTGATGGCTAATCGATGTGTTTGGATATCCCCCTGTGACCACGGCCCAGTGGGCCTGAAAGAGGTGAGCCACCGCCAGGCTGTTCTCCCCTCCAGCAGCGACTGAGAAACACAGTGAGAAACAAAGCAACCACTAAGCTGGGCAGATTAGACAGATACAGTAAGACACAACTCCTTTTCCCTCAGCTGTCGCTTCCTTTCTCTCTTGTCTCTCGCTCTTGCTTTTCATTCACATAATATTTCCTTCAAAACTAGATCTCCATCTAGGCCTATCTCTCCACCCTCCTGATTTTCAGTCTCTACCCATATGACCCCTAGGATATGTCCATGGTCTAACAATGCAGAGCATTTTGGCACAGCTGAGTAAGTTCTTGTGTAACTACTTGCTAATGTTTGTTTAGGCTGCACTATGACAGTTCCAGACTGTGTGATGCACTACGACAGTATCAGTTAGGTTGGATTTTTTGGGTTTGATGCACTACGACAGTATCAGTTAGGTTGGATTTCTTGGGTTTGATGGACTACGACAGTAGCAGTTAGGTGGTTGGCTTTCTTGGGTTTGATGCACAATGACAGTATCAGTTAGGTTGGCTTTCATGGGCTGGATGCACTACGACAGTATCAGTCAGGTTGGCATTCTTGGGTTTGATGCACGATGACAGTATCAGTTAGGTTGGCTTTCTTGGGTTTGATGCACTACGACAGTATCAGTTAGGTTGGCTTTATTGGGTTTGATGCACTATGACAGTATCAGTTAGGTTGGCTTTCTTGGGTTTGAATCACGTTAACAGTATCAGTTAGGTTGGCTTCCTTAGGTGTGATGCACAATGACAGTATCAGTTAGGTTGGCTTTCTTGGGTTTGATGCACAATGACAGTATCAGTTAGGTTGGCTTTCTAGGGTTTGATGCACATTGCCCGTATCAGTTAGGTTTGCTTCCTTAGGTGTGATGCACAATGACAGTATCAGTTAGGTTGGCTTTCTTGGGTTTGATGCACAATGACAGTAACAGTTGGGTTGGCTTTCTTGGGTTTGATGCACAATGACAGTATCAGTTAGGTTGGCTTTGTTGGGTTTGATGCACTACGACAGTATCAGTTAGGATTGCTTTCTTGGGATTGATGCACTACGACAGTATCAGTCAGGTTGGCTTTCTTGGGTTTGATGCACTACGACAGTATCATTTAGGATGGCTTTCTTGGGTTTGATGCACAACGACAGTATCAGTTAGGTTGGCTTTCTTGGGTTTGATGCACTACGACAGTATCAGTCAGGTTGGCTTTCTTGGGTTTGAATCACGTTAACAGTATCAGTTAGGTTGGATTCCTTAGGTGTGATGCACATTGACAGTATCAGTCAGGTTGGCTTTCTTGGCTTTGATGCACTATGACAGTATCAGTAAGGTTGGCTTTCTTGGGTTTGATGCACTACGACAGTATCAGTTAGGTTGGCTTTCTAGGGTTTGAATCACGTTAACAGTATCAGTTAGGTTGGCTTTCTTGCGTTTGATGCACTACGACAGTATTAGTTAGGTTGGCTTTCTTGGGTTTGATACACTACGACAGTATTAGTTAGGTTGGCTTTCTTGGGTTTGATGCACTACGACAGTACCAGTTAGAATGGCTTTCTTGGGTTTGATGCACAATGACAGTATCAGTTAGGTTGGCTTTCTTGGGTTTGATGCTCTACGACAGTATCAGTTAGGTTGGCTTTCTTGGGTTCTATGCACTATGACAGTATCAGTTAGGTTGGCTTTCTTGGGTTTGATGCACGTTGACAGTATCAGTTAGGTTAGCTTTCTTTGGTTTGATGCACATTGACAGTATCAGTCAAGTTGGCTTTCTTGGGTTTGATGCACAATGAAGTATCAGTTAGGTTGGCTTTCTAGGGTTTGATGCACTACGACAGTATCAGTTAGGTTGTCTTTCTTGGGTTTGATGCACAACGACAGAATCAGTTGGGTTGGCTTTCTAGGGTTTGATGCACTACGACAGTATCAGTTAGGTTGTCTTTCTTGGGTTTGAATCACGTTAACAGTATCAGTTAAGTTGGCTTCCTTAGGTGTGATGCACATTGACAGTATCAGTCAGGTTGGCTTTCTTGATTTGATGCACTATGAAAGTATCAGTTAGGTTGGCTTTCTTGGGATTGATGCATTACGACAGTATCAGTTAGGTTGGCTTTCTTAGGTTTGATGCACTACGACAGTACCAGTTAGGTTGGTTTTCTTGGGTTTGATGCACAATGACAGTATCAGTTAGGTTGGCTTTCTTGGGTTTGATGCACTACGACAGTATCAGTTAGGTTGGCTTTCTTGGGTTTGATGCACTACGACAGTATCAGTTAAGTTGGCTTTCTTGGATTTGATGCACCATGACAGCATCAGTTAGGTTGGCTTTCTTGGGTTTTAATCACGTTAACAGTATCAGTCAGGTTGGCTTCCTTAGGTGTGATGCACGATGACAGTATCAGTTAGGTTGGCTTTTTTGGGTTTGATGCACATTGACAGTATCAGTCAGGATTACTTTCTTGGGTTTGATACACTACGACAGTAACAATTAGGTTGGCTATCTTGGGTTTGATGCACTACGACAGATTCAGGTAGGTTGGCTTTCTTGGGTTTGAATCACTATGACAGTATCAGTTAGGTTGGCTTTCTTGGGTTCTATGCACTATGACAGTATCAGTCAGGTTGGCTTTCTTGGGTTTGATGCACGTTGACAGTATCAGTTAGGTTAGCTTTCTTTGGTTTGATGCACATTGACAGTATCAGTTAGGTTGGCTTTCTTGGGTTTGAATCACGTTAACAGTATCAGTAAGGTTGGCTTCCTTAGGTGTGATGCACATTGACAGTATCAGTCAGGTTGGCTTTCTTGATTTGATGCACTATGAAAGTATCAGTTAGGTTGGGTTTCTTGGGATTAATGCACTATGACAGTATCAGTTAGGTTGGCTTTCTTGGGTTTGAATCACGTTAACAGTATCAGTTAGGTTGGCTTCCTTAGGTGTGATGCACAATGACAGTATCAGTTAGGTTGGCTTTCTTGGGTTTGATGCACAATGACAGTATCAGTTAGGTTGGCTTTCTAGGGTTTGATGCACATTGCCCGTATCAGTTAGGTTTGCTTCCTTAGGTGTGATGCACAATGACAGTATCAGTTAGGTTGGCTTTCTTGGGTTTGATGCACAATGACAGTAACAGTTGGGTTGGCTTTCTTGGGTTTGATGCACAATGACAGTATCAGTTAGGTTGGCTTTGTTGGGTTTGATGCACTACGACAGTATCAGTTAGGATGGCTTTCTTGGGATTGATGCACTACGACAGTATCAGTCAGGTTGGCTTTCTTGGGTTTGATGCACTACGACAGTATCATTTAGGATGGCTTTCTTGGGTTTGATGCACTACGACAGTATCAGTTAGATTGGTTTTCTTGGGTTTGATGCACTACGACAGTATCAGTTAGGTTGGCTTTCTAGGGTTTGATGCACTACGACAGTATCAGTTAGGTTGGCTTTCTTGGGTTTGATGCACTACAACAGAATCAGTTGGGTTGGCTTTCTAGGGTTTGATGCACTACGACAGTATCAGTCAGGTTGGCTTTCTTGGGTTTGAATCACGTTAACAGTATCAGTTAGGTTGGATTCCTTAGGTGTGATGCACATTGACAGTATCAGTCAGGTTGGCTTTCTTGGCTTTGATGCACTATGACAGTATCAGTAAGGTTGGCTTTCTTGGGTTTGATGCACTACGACAGTATCAGTTAGGTTGGCTTTCTAGGGTTTGATGCACTATGACAGTATCAGTTAGGTTGTCTTTCTTGGGTTTGAATCACGTTAACAGTATAAGTTAGGTTGGCTTTCTTGCGTTTGATGCACTACGACAGTATTAGTTAGGTTGGCTTTCTTGGGTTTGATTCACATTGCCCGTATCAGTTAGGTTGGCTTTCTTGGGTTTGTTGCACTACGACAGTATTAGTTAGGTTGGCTTTCTTGGGTTTGATGCACTACGACAGTACCAGTTAGAATGGCTTTCTTGGGTTTGATGCACAATGACAGTATCAGTTAGGTTGGCTTTCTTGGGTTTGATGCACTACGACAGTATCAGTTAGGTTGGCTTTCTTGGGTTCTATGCACTATGACAGTATCAGTTAGGTTGGCTTTCTTGGGTTTGATGCACGTTGACAGTATCAGTTAGGTTAGCTTTCTTTGGTTTGATGCACATTGACAGTATCAGTCAGGTTGGCTTTCTTGGGTTTGATGCACAATGAAGTATCAGTTAGGTTGGCTTTCTAGGGTTTGATGCACTACGACAGTATCAGTTAGGTTGTCTTTCTTGGGTTTGATGCACAACGACAGAATCAGTTGGGTTGGCTTTCTAGGGTTTGATGCACTACTACAGTATCTGTTAGGTTGTCTTTCTTGGGTTTGAATCACGTTAACAGTATCAGTTAAGTTGGCTTCCTTAGGTGTGATGCACATTGACAGTATCAGTCAGGTTGGCTTTCTTGATTTGATGCACTATGAAAGTATCAGTTAGGTTGGCTTTCTTGGGATTGATGCATTACGACAGTATCAGTTAGGTTGGCTTTCTTAGGTTTGATGCACTACGACAGTACCAGTTAGGTTGGTTTTCTTGGGTTTGATGCACAATGACAGTATCAGTTAGGTTGGCTTTCTTGGGTTTGATGCACTACGACAGTATCAGTTAGGTTGGCTTTCTTGGGTTTGATGCACTACGACAGTATCAGTTAAGTTGGCTTTCTTGGATTTGATGCACCATGACAGCATCAGTTAGGTTGGCTTTCTTGGGTTTTAATCACGTTAACAGTATCAGTCAGGTTGGCTTCCTTAGGTGTGATGCACGATGACAGTATCAGTTAGGTTGGCTTTTTTGGGTTTGATGCACATTGACAGTATCAGTCAGGATTACTTTCTTGGGTTTGATACACTACGACAGTAACAATTAGGTTGGCTATCTTGGGTTTGATGCACTACGACAGATTCAGGTAGGTTGGCTTTCTTGGGTTTGAATCACTATGACAGTATCAGTTAGGTTGGCTTTCTTGGGTTCTATGCACTATGACAGTATCAGTCAGGTTGGCTTTCTTGGGTTTGATGCACTATGACAGTATCAGTTAGGTTAGCTTTCTTTGGTTTGATGCACATTGACAGTATCAGTTAGGTTGGCTTTCTTGGGTTTGAATCACGTTAACAGTATCATTAAGGTTAGATTCCTTAGGTGTGATGCACATTGACAGTATCAGTCAGGTTGGCTTTCTTGATTTGATGCACTATGAAAGTATCAGTTAGGTTGGCTTTCTTGGGATTGATGCATTACGACAGTATCAGTTAAGTTCGCTTTCTAGGGTTTGATGCACCATGACAGCAACAGTAAGGTTGGCTTTCTTGGGTTTGAATCACGTTAACAGTATCAGTTAGGTTGGCTTCCTTAGGTGTGATGCACTACGACAGTATCAGTTAGGTTGGCTTTCTTGGGTTTGATGCACTACGACAGTATCAGTTAGGTTGGCTTTCTTGGGTTTCATGCACTACGACAGTATCCGTCAGGTTGGCTTTCTTGGGTTTGATGCACTACGACAGTACCAGTTAGGTTGGCTTTATTGGGATTGATGCACAATGACAGTGTCAGTTAGGTTGGCTTTCTTTGGTTTGATGCACTACGACAGTATCAGTTAGGTTGGCTTTCTTGGGTTTGAATCACGTTAACAGTATCAGTTAGGTTGGCTTTCTTGGGTTTGATGCACTACGACAGTATCAGTTAGGTTGGCTTTCTAGGGTTTGATGCACTATGACAGCATCAGTTAGGTTGGCTTTCTTGGGTTTGAATCACGTTAACAGTATCAGTTAGGTTGGCGTCCTTAGTTGTGATGCACTATGACAGTATCAGTTAGGTTGGCTTTCTTGGGTGTGATGCACTATGACAGTATCAGTTAGGTTGGCTTTCTTGGGGTTGAATCACGTTAACAGTATCAGTAAGGTTGGCTTCCTTAGGTGTGATGCACATTGACAGTATCAGTCAGGTTGGCTTTCTTGATTTGATGCACTATGAAAGTATCAGTTAGGTTGGCTTTCTTGGGATTAATGCACTATGACAGTATCAGTTAGGTTGGCTTTCTTGGGTTTGAATCACGTTAACAGTATCAGTTAGGTTGGCTTCCTTAGGTGTGATGCACAATGACAGTATCAGTTAGGTTGGCTTTCTTGGGTTTGATGCACAATGACAGTATCAGTTAGGTTGGCTTTCTAGGGTTTGATGCACATTGCCCGTATCAGTTAGGTTTGCTTCCTTAGGTGTGATGCACAATGACAGTATCAGTTAGGTTGGCTTTCTTGGGTTTGATGCACAATGACAGTAACAGTTGGGTTGGCTTTCTTGGGTTTGATGCACAATGACAGTATCAGTTAGGTTGGCTTTGTTGGGTTTGATGCACTACGACAGTATCAGTTAGGATGGCTTTCTTGGGATTGATGCACTACGACAGTATCAGTCAGGTTGGCTTTCTTGGGTTTGATGCACTACGACAGTATCATTTAGGATGGCTTTCTTGGGTTTGATGCACTACGACAGTATCAGTTAGATTGGTTTTCTTGGGTTTGATGCACTACGACAGTATCAGTTAGGTTGGCTTTCTAGGGTTTGATGCACTACGACAGTATCAGTTAGGTTGGCTTTCTTGGGTTTGATGCACTACAACAGAATCAGTTGGGTTGGCTTTCTAGGGTTTGATGCACTACGACAGTATCAGTCAGGTTGGCTTTCTTGGGTTTGAATCACGTTAACAGTATCAGTTAGGTTGGATTCCTTAGGTGTGATGCACATTGACAGTATCAGTCAGGTTGGCTTTCTTGGCTTTGATGCACTATGACAGTATCAGTAAGGTTGGCTTTCTTGGGTTTGATGCACTACGACAGTATCAGTTAGGTTGGCTTTCTAGGGTTTGATGCACTATGACAGTATCAGTTAGGTTGTCTTTCTTGGGTTTGAATCACGTTAACAGTATAAGTTAGGTTGGCTTTCTTGCGTTTGATGCACTACGACAGTATTAGTTAGGTTGGCTTTCTTGGGTTTGATTCACATTGCCCGTATCAGTTAGGTTGGCTTTCTTGGGTTTGTTGCACTACGACAGTATTAGTTAGGTTGGCTTTCTTGGGTTTGATGCACTACGACAGTACCAGTTAGAATGGCTTTCTTGGGTTTGATGCACAATGACAGTATCAGTTAGGTTGGCTTTCTTGGGTTTGATGCACTACGACAGTATCAGTTAGGTTGGCTTTCTTGGGTTCTATGCACTATGACAGTATCAGTTAGGTTGGCTTTCTTGGGTTTGATGCACGTTGACAGTATCAGTTAGGTTAGCTTTCTTTGGTTTGATGCACATTGACAGTATCAGTCAGGTTGGCTTTCTTGGGTTTGATGCACAATGAAGTATCAGTTAGGTTGGCTTTCTAGGGTTTGATGCACTACGACAGTATCAGTTAGGTTGTCTTTCTTGGGTTTGATGCACAACGACAGAATCAGTTGGGTTGGCTTTCTAGGGTTTGATGCACTACTACAGTATCTGTTAGGTTGTCTTTCTTGGGTTTGAATCACGTTAACAGTATCAGTTAAGTTGGCTTCCTTAGGTGTGATGCACATTGACAGTATCAGTCAGGTTGGCTTTCTTGATTTGATGCACTATGAAAGTATCAGTTAGGTTGGCTTTCTTGGGATTGATGCATTACGACAGTATCAGTTAGGTTGGCTTTCTTAGGTTTGATGCACTACGACAGTACCAGTTAGGTTGGTTTTCTTGGGTTTGATGCACAATGACAGTATCAGTTAGGTTGGCTTTCTTGGGTTTGATGCACTACGACAGTATCAGTTAGGTTGGCTTTCTTGGGTTTGATGCACTACGACAGTATCAGTTAAGTTGGCTTTCTTGGATTTGATGCACCATGACAGCATCAGTTAGGTTGGCTTTCTTGGGTTTTAATCACGTTAACAGTATCAGTCAGGTTGGCTTCCTTAGGTGTGATGCACGATGACAGTATCAGTTAGGTTGGCTTTTTTGGGTTTGATGCACATTGACAGTATCAGTCAGGATTACTTTCTTGGGTTTGATACACTACGACAGTAACAATTAGGTTGGCTATCTTGGGTTTGATGCACTACGACAGATTCAGGTAGGTTGGCTTTCTTGGGTTTGAATCACTATGACAGTATCAGTTAGGTTGGCTTTCTTGGGTTCTATGCACTATGACAGTATCAGTCAGGTTGGCTTTCTTGGGTTTGATGCACTATGACAGTATCAGTTAGGTTAGCTTTCTTTGGTTTGATGCACATTGACAGTATCAGTTAGGTTGGCTTTCTTGGGTTTGAATCACGTTAACAGTATCAGTTAGGTTGGCTTCCTTAGGTGTGATGCACTACGACAGTATCAGTTAGGTTGGCTTTCTTGGGTTTGATGCACTACGACAGTATCAGTTAGGTTGGCTTTCTTGGGTTTCATGCACTACGACAGTATCCGTCAGGTTGGCTTTCTTGGGTTTGATGCACTACGACAGTACCAGTTAGGTTGGCTTTATTGGGATTGATGCACAATGACAGTGTCAGTTAGGTTGGCTTTCTTTGGTTTGATGCACTACGACAGTATCAGTTAGGTTGGCTTTCTTGGGTTTGAATCACGTTAACAGTATCAGTTAGGTTGGCTTTCTTGGGTTTGATGCACTACGACAGTATCAGTTAGGTTGGCTTTCTAGGGTTTGATGCACTATGACAGCATCAGTTAGGTTGGCTTTCTTGGGTTTGAATCACGTTAACAGTATCAGTTAGGTTGGCGTCCTTAGTTGTGATGCACTATGACAGTATCAGTTAGGTTGGCTTTCTTGGGTGTGATGCACTATGACAGTATCAGTTAGGTTGGCTTTCTTGGGGTTGATGCACATTGCCCGTATCAGTTAGGTTGGCTTTATTTGGTTTGTTGCACTACGACAGTATCAGTTAGGTTGGCTTTCTTGGGTTTGATGCACATTGACAGTATCAGTCAGGATGACTTTCTTGGGTTTGATGCTCTACGACAGTATCAATTAGGTTGGCTTTCTTGGGTTTGATGCACTACGACAGTATCAATTAGGTTGGCTTTCTTGGGTTCTATGCACTATGACAGTATCAGTCAGGCTGGCTTTTTTGGGTTTGATGCACGTTAACAGTATCAGTTAGGTTGGCGTCCTTAGGTGTGATGCACTATGACAGTATCAGTTAGGTTGGCTTTCTTGGGTTTGATGCATTACGACAGTATCAGTCAGGTTGGCTTTCTTGGGTTTGATGCATTACGACAGTATCTGTCAAGTTGGCTTTCTTGGGTTTGATGCATTACGACAGTATCAGTCAGGTTGGCTTTCTTGGGTTTGATGCATTACGACAGTATCTGTCAAGTTGGCTTTCTTTGGTTTGATGCATTACGACAGTATCTGTCAAGTTGGCTTTCTTGGGTTTGATGCATTACGACAGTATCTGTCAAGTTGGTTTTCTTGGGTTTGATGCATTACGACAGTATCTGTCAAGTTGGCTTTCTTGGGTTTGATGCATTACGACAGTATCAGTCAGGTTGGCTTTCTTGGGTTTGATGCATTACGACAGTATCTGTCAGGTTTGCTTTCTTGGGTTTGATGCATTACGACAGTATCAGTCAGGTTGGCTTTCTTGGGTTTGATGCATTACGACAGTATCAGTCAGGTTGGCTTTCTTGGGTTTGATGCATTACGACAGTATCTGTCAGGTTTGCTTTCTTGGGTTTGATGCATTACGACAGTATCAGTTAGGTTGGCTTTCTTGGGTTTGATGCACATTGATAGTATAAGATAGTTGGGCTTTTCATGTCAGGTAAGTTACTTGTCATCCTCCCAAAACGTTTTAAGTCAGCAAGCAGCCGCCACTGGTGTATAGGGTGTTTACAGAGTTTAATGATCAAAACAGAGTGGTGTGATTGTGACTAAGGCCTGCTAATGCCTGGCTCTGTCTCATATGAGTGAGGCCCAGCAGTATTTATCCGGCAGGACAACAGGTGTGATAGACATGGATGTGGTGGCCTGGGCTGGGCTGCAAAAATGAGATCCCGCAGATACCATTCAGACCAATTACACTCCATCCAGTTACCCACTTTAAATTAAGAAGAGAGCGCAACAGCACACTCTTGCTCCAATGCAATATTTTACTCAAACTTTCAGCAGCAAGCTGCCTTCGTCTGGGGTTTACTGTGAGAGGTCACTTCATAAAACAGCACATACAGTATCTGACAGGCCTTCCCACTTCCTCTGCCACGAGGCATTGGATATCCAATATTACCCCTAGAGACTGTTCCATCGATTTCTCCTATAGATCTACTGAGTATTGTATTGTGAATACTGGATACCTCTACACCAGCAACTTGAATCAATTGATACTGGACACCTCTATACCAATAACTTGAATCAACTGATACTGGATACTTCTATACCAATAACGTGA
This sequence comes from Oncorhynchus mykiss, assembly GCF_013265735.2. Classification (NCBI taxonomy): domain Eukaryota; kingdom Metazoa; phylum Chordata; class Actinopteri; order Salmoniformes; family Salmonidae; genus Oncorhynchus; species Oncorhynchus mykiss. Next base: position 12,538,890 of record NC_048567.1, on the reverse strand, counting down.
ATCAATTGATACTGGATACCTCTATACCAGCATCATGAATCAATACAGTCACTGTCCTACATGGATGAAATGCATCCAAGGTGGACTTTGTGCAGCAGGTTTTCATTGCAGCAGGTTTTCTACATGTCCCAACAGGTGCTCACTGATGTTTGGACAAAACAAATCGATTAGTTTTTCTTCCAGGCAGGAGAACACCGCATTGATGACCCAGGCTTCACACACCCACTCCCTCTGCAGCTTCACACACACACACACACACACACACTGTATCAGTCCATCTATCCCTTGACTCACACCTGCGAACACACAGTCGAGTTTAGATTGTATTTGTGGTAGTGAATGGATTGAGATAACCGCCACATAGCCCACACCATGTATCAACTGTTTTGAGACCTGTATGCCTGTATAATACAATCCAGCATTATTATCATTACACCACTCCATTATAACTAGGTTGAGTTACCTCCATCTCATGAAAGGTACATTTCTTTGTCCTATTGAAAAGCACTAGAGAAAGGCAATCCATTAGGTTTTGTTCTACCACTTCAATAGAACTGGAGGTGTAGTGGCACTGCAGGCTCCCTGGTACAACCAGTGGTGTTCACTAAATAGCCCCTGATTGGAGTGACTCATCAGTGTGTCCTCAGTGTTCAAGAGCAAAAACGTAGCGAGACCGGGGTTACCAAGCGTCTCACAAGGAATAACACTTGTCAAACAAAACAGGATGAAGCCAAGTGATGCTGAAGTGCGTCAGTGGAAGCAAACATTCTTAAAGGCTTTTCACATAACCATTGAAATTACCACAAGGAGTACATCCTTGGGTTTGTAGCTTTGTGGCCATGTGAGTGCATAAAGCCATAGGCCATTTCAATCCTTTTTTCATTAAAGAAAGAACAGTAGTTTACCATGAGGATTGGTGGTCAGCATGAGATCTGACTCTGAGTGATTCCTGAGGGGAAGAGGAGGAGGAGAGACGTGGAGGAGAGGAGAAGTGAAGCTGTGAGGTGAAACTGTGAATAATGATGGAGAAAGATGATGTCTCTGGACCACATGAGTACAGCTATTAGCCACAGTCTGTCATCTACTCAGGTAACTGCAGAGGTCTACTATCAGTTTCAGTTCAAAATCTCATTTTTTGCAGTCTGAAATCAACCTCTCAGCCCTTCCTTAGTCTATTATTCTATTTCCGCTCTCTTCAATACAGATCTGAGGGGACTTGGTAGGTCTTTAGTCAATATGAAGATGCATGGCTTCAGCTGACTTTCCAATGGTTTCACCACATTAGCTAATGATGCTCTAAGTAACCGATCTATTGACTGATTCCACTAAAAGCATTGCTCTGAAAAACCAGCTGGAACAAACTGAGCAGCGAAGCCACACTAGCAGACCCAACAGTGACATTGTGACATAACCTAGCCCCTGTGGTCAGAACTCAGAACACTGACTGACATGGAGCAAATGAGCAGCCAGTCAGCCGCCCGCTACCAAAACAACACGCTATTATACCCACAATGCCCTTCACCAGCCCACTCTCTCCTCTCAGGGCCAGGACCTCAGATAACCAGCTGGACCCTTATGAAGACCAGTATGGAACCAAATAATAAACTGCCCTTAATGTCTGTTTTTTTGTTTCTAATATACAAATCCCATTACAATAAAGGCTGTTTAATCTTGGGGTGATTTGGACATTCTTGTAATTTTTTCAATTAGACTTGGATGTTCTTTAGTCCTCCTCCCAAAGTGAACCCTTTCAACATGACTCTCTCACCACATTAGGAAGAAAGTACAGCTCCAACTACCTATTCTCTCCTCCTATAACTGAAATTAGACTCATGAACCTCTCTATGTCTTTACCCAAGTGATCCCAGTGACCAGCCGTTTCCAATCTATCCAGAGATAATGGAACTCTCTGGGCTGTAACCATTGATGTTACTGCTGTAGGCCTGTATGCCACGGTAACATGGTCTTCCCACCAAACCTATTATCTCAGACTAGGACTGTGGTGTGATCATAACAACATACAGGAACTCAAGTCCTTCTGTTCACCTGACTTAGAATTCCTCACAATCAAATGTCAACCGCATTATCTACCAAGGGAATTCTCTTTAATTATAATCACAGCCGTATATATTCCCCCCCCAAGCAGACACATAGATGGCCCTGGACAAACTTTATTTTACTCTATATTTGATTCTTTATTTGACTCTAATTCTATCAGCATATCGATTGTACAACCAGGGCTGGTAAAACCCTGGATTAACTTCCGCAACGCATATAAGGCCCTCCCCCGCCCTCCTTTCGGAAAAGCTGACCACGACTCCATTTTGTTGCTCCCAGCCTACAGACAAAGACTAAAACAAGAAGCTCCCGCACTCTGGTCTGTTCAACGCTGGTCCGACCAATCTGATTCCACGCTTCAAGACTGCTTCGATCACGTGGATTGGGATATGTTCCGTATTGCGTCCAACAACAACATTGATGAATACGCTGATTCGGTGAGCGAGTTCATTAGAAAGTGCATTGATGATGCCGTACCCATAGCAACGATTAAAACATTCCCAAACCAGAAACCGTGGATTGATGGCAGCATTCGTGTGAAACTGAAAGCTCAAACCACTGCTTTTAACCAGGGCAAGGTGACCGGAAATAATGACCGAAAGGCAATCAAACAAGCTAAGCATCAGTATAGAGACAAAGTAGAGTGGCAATTCAACGGCTCAGACACAAGAGGTATGTGGCAGGGTCTACAGTCAATCGGATTACAAAAAGAAAATCAGCCCCTTCGCGGACCAGGATGTCTTGCTCCCAGACAGACTAAATAACTTTTTGCCCACTTTGAGGACAATACAGTGCCACTGACACGACCCACTACCAAAACCTGCGGACTCTCCTTCACTGCAGCCGATGTGAGTAAAACATTTAAACGTGTTAACCCTCGCAAGGCTGCAGGCCCAGACGGCATCCCCAGCCACGTCCTCAGAGCATGCGCAGACCAGCTGGCTAGTGTGTTTACGGACATGTTCAATCAATCCTTATCCCAGTCTGCTGTTCCCACATGCTTCAAGATGGCCACCATTGTCCCTGTTCCCAAGAAAGCTAAGGTAATTGAGCTAAACGACTACAGCCCCATAGCACTCACTTCCGTCATCATGAAGTGCTTTGAGAGACTAGTCAAGGACCATATCACCTCCACCCTACCTGACACCCTAGACCCACTCCAATTTGCTTACCGACCAAATAGGTCCGCAGACGACGCAATTGCAACCACACTGGACACTGCCCTAACCCATCTGGACAAGAGTAATACCTATGTGAGAATGCTGTTCATCGACTACAGCTCAGCATTTAACACCATAGTACCCTCCAAACTCGTCATCAAGCTCAAGACCCTGGGTCTCGACCCCACCCTGTGCAACTGGGTACTGGACTTCCTGACGGGCCACCCCCACTGGGGCCCCACAAGGGTGCGTTCTGAGCCCTCTCCTGTACTCCCTGTTCACCCATGACTGCTTGGCCATGCACGCCTCCAACTCAATCATCAAGTTTGCGGACGACACTACAGTGGTAGGCTTGATTACCAACAACGACGAGACGGCCTACAGGGAGGAGGTGAGGGCCCTCGGAGTATGGTGTCAGGAAAATAACCTCACACTCAACATCAACAAAACAAAGGAGATGATTGTGAACTTCAGGAAACAGCAGAGGGAGCACCCCCCTATCCACATCGACAGGACAGTAGTGGAGAGGGTAGTAAGTTTTAAGTTCCTCGGCGTACACATCACGGACAAACTGAATTGGTCCACCCACACCGACAGCGTTGTGAAGAAGGCGCAGCAGCGCCTCTTCAACCTCAGGAGGCTGAAGAAATTCTTGTCACCAAAAGCACTCACAAACTTCTGCAGATGCACAATCGAGAGCATCCTGTCGGGCTGTATCACCGCCTGTTACGGCCCACAACCGTAAGGCTCTCCAGAGGGTAGTGAGGTCTGCACAATGCATCACCGGGGGCAAACTACCTACCCTCCAGGACACCTACACCACCCGATGTCACAGGAAGGCCATAAAGATCATCAAGGACAACAACCACCCGAGCCACTGCCTGTTTCCCCCGCTATCATCCAGAAGGTGAGGTCAGTACAGGTGCATCAAAGCAGGGACCGAGAGACTGAAAAACCGCTTCCATCTCAAGGCCATCAGACTGTTAAACAGCCACAACTAACATTGAGTGGCTGCTGCCAACACACTGACTCAACTCCAGCCACTTTAATAATGGAAATTGATGTAAAAATATATCACTAGCCACTTTAAACAATGCTACTTAATATAATGTTTACATGCCCTACATTACTCATCTCATATGTATATGTATATACTGTACTCTATATCATCTACTGCATCTTTATGTAATACATGTATCACTAGCCACTTTAAACTATGCCACTTTGTTTACATACCCTACATTACTCATCTCATATGTATATAATGGACTCGATACCATCTACTGCATCTTGCCTATGCCGTTCTGTACCAATACTCATTGATATATCTTTATGTACATATTCTTTATCCCTTTACACTTGTGTGTATAAGGGAGCAGTTTTGGAATTGTTAGGTTAGATTACTCGTTGGTTATTACTGCATTGTCGGAACTAGAAGCACAAGCATTTCGCTACACTCGCATTAACATCTGCTAACCATGTGTATGTGACAAATACAATTTGATTTGATTTGATTTGTCACACGAGCACTAAACCGTGTTTAATATTATTCTAAAACCTGATTAAACTGATTTGATACTGATCTATTCTATGAATTGTAACAGAGAGAACCACTGCCTACAGTCCTTTATAAACCTATTATACTACTGCAAGTCTGAAGGACACACTACCCTGTTTCTCTTTAACAGCATATCAACCCCTTTTACACAGACACAGACACACAGACACACACGAGACAGAGACAGTCATAGACACACATGAACACACAGGCACACACACGCACCCAAAGACCATCCGCTATCTAATTGTAATGACCACATTAACAGAGAAGGCTATTAGCAGCCTTCACTTTACTTTACGGAGGACGGACCACACAACCCAGGCAGGAGGGAGCAGCATGTCACCGGGTGGTGCACCCTAATGCCCATCACCCAATTCCCCCCTCCCTCTAGTCTCTCCCTGAGCACGACACGCCAGCCAGGAGCTGACAGCCAGCTATACAAACATGCCCATTCCTTCTGCTCCATTAGGCAATGAGGAGCTGGGCTTTTATATGGGGCCGATGGGCTGGACGGCCTCGCATCGCGCTGGTGCCACTGGCAGACAGGAGGCAGCAGGCAGGAGATTGGTGCTGCAGTGCAGTGCAGTACAGTACAGAGAGAGATTACACAAAGCCTAATATTAAAGGGTAGAGCAATTAGTGTCCACCTCATCAAGTCAAACTGTAGGATCGTCTGTGATGTTAGGTTTAATTCCTCTGTAGCTCTTACACTAGTTATCTCTGTACTGTGTAGCTCTTATGTCCCTTACCAGATTAGGTCATTTATTGTGATCAAGCCTGGTGAAGACATGGACCGAGACGTTGCTAGATTACATACAAACCTGGGATCATCTACAACGTGTTTAGACTGGATGTTAAGACATTCTTTTAATTTCATATTTCATTGTGTGTGTGCCAACTACACTGGAGCCCAGTGAATGAACAAACAACATCACCCCCTGTGAAGCTTTAATTAACTGTACAAACTAGAGTGCTGATCTTTAGATCGACTGGCTAATCATGAGTTGTATGCTGCAGGGTTTGGGTTGGTGTCCCTCATGTGAACCCTTTACCATTAGTGAAGCAGTGATTCATGCAGCTGGTGGCTGGCTGATGACTGTGGGTCCCAGCTGGAGAGGTTAGAGCAGTACTATTCAAACTTTTTCAGCGGGGACCCCATTTATTCAGACAGAATTTCTGGGGACCCCATTTATGCAGACAGAATTTCTGGGGACCCCATTTATTCAGACAGAATTTCTGGGGACCCCATTTATTCAGACAGAATTTCTGAGGACCCCATTTATTCAGACCCCACTGCAGTTCCCCAGTGGAGATTCAGTGTAGAACATAGAAATAAGACGAGTAGAGAGTGAAAATTCAGTGTAGAACATTGAGATAAGAGGAGTAGAGATTCAGTGTAGAACATTGAGATAAGAGGAGTAGAGATTCCGTGTAGAACATTGAGATAAGAGGAGTAGAGAGTGGAGATTCAGTGTAGAACAATGAGATAAGAGGAGTAGAGAGTGGAGATTCAATGTAGAACAATGAGATAAGAGGAGTAGAGAGTGGAGATTCAATGTAGAACATTGAGATGAGAGGAGTGGAGAACAATGAGATAAGAGGAGTAGAGAGTGGAAATTCAGTGCAGAACATTGAGATAAGAGGAGTAGAGAGTGGAGATTCAGTGCAGAACATTGAGATAAGAGGAGTAGAGAGTGGAAATTCAGTGCAGAACATTGAGATAAGAGGAGTAGAGAGTGGAGATTCAGTGCAGAACATTGAGATAAGAGGAGTAGAGAGTGGAGATTCAGTGCAGAACATTGAGATAAGAGGAATGGAGGTGGAGATTCAGTGTAGAACAATGAGAAAATTGTTCCTGTTCCCAAGAAAGCTAAGGTAACTGAGCTAAACGACTACCGTAGCACTCACTTCCGTCATCATGAAGTGCTTTGAGAGACTAGTCAAGGACCATATCACCTCCACCCTACCTGACACCCTACCTGACACCCTAGACCCACTCCAATTTACTTACCGCCCAAATAGGTCCACAGACTATGCAATCTCAACCATACTGCACACTGCCCTAACCCATCTGGACAAGAGGAATACCTATGTGAGAATGCTGTTCATCGACTACAGCTCGGCATTTAACACCATAGTGCCCTCCAAGCTCGTCATCAAGCTCGAGACCCTGGGTCTCGATCCAGGCTCGACCCCGCCCTATGCAACTGGGTACTGGACTTCCTGACGGGCCGCCCCCAGATGGTGAGGGTAGGTAACAACATCTCCACCCCGCTGATCCTCAACACTGGGGCCCCACCCACAAGGGTGCGTTCTGAGCCCTCTCCTGTACTCCCTGTTCACCCACGACTGCGTGGCCACGCACGCCTCCAACTCAATCATCAAGTTTGCGGACGACACAACAGTGGTAGGCTTGATTACCAACAACGACGAGACGGCCTACAGGGAGGAGGTGAGGGCCCTCGGAGTGTGGTGTCAGGAAAATAACCTCACACTCAACGTCAACAAAACTAAGGAGATGATTGTGGACTTCAGGAAACAGCAGAGGGAACACCCCCCTATCCACATCGATGGAACAGTAGTGGAGAGGGTAGTAAGTTTTAAGTTCCTCGGCGTACACATCACAGACAAACTGAATTGGTCCACCCACACAGACAGCATCGTGAAGAAGGCGCAGCAGCGCCTCTTCAACCTCAGGAGGCTGAAGTAATTTGGCTTGTCACCAAAAGCACTCACAAACTTCTACAGATGCACAATCGAGAGCATCCTGTCGGGCTGTATCACCGCCTGTTACGGCAACAGCTCTGCCCACAACCGTAAGGCTCTCCCGAGGGTAGTGAGGTCTGCACAACGCATCACCTGGGGCAAACTACCTGCCCTCCAGGACACCTACACCTCCCGATGTCACAGGAAGGCCATAAAGATCATCAAGGACAACAACCACCCGAGCCACTGCCTGTTCACCCCGCTATCATCCAGAAGGCGAGGTCAGTACAGGTGCATCAAAGCTGGGACCGAGAGACTTAAAAACAGCTTCCATCTCAAGGCCATCAGACTGTTAAACAGCCACCACTAACATTGAGTGGCTGCTGCCAACACACTGACTCAATTCCAGCCACTTTAATAATGGGAATTGATGGGAAATGATGTCAAATATATCACTAGCCACTTTAAACAATGCTACCTAATATAATGTTTACATACCCTACATTATTCATCTCATATGTATACGTATATACTGTACTCTATATCATCTACTGCATCTTTATGTAATACATGTATCACTAGCCACTTTAACTATGCCACTTTGTTTACATACTCATCTCATATGTATATACTGCCCTCAATACCATCTACTGTATCTTGCCTATGCCGCTCTGTACCATCACTCATTCATATATCTTTATGTACATATTCTTTATCCCCTTACACTTGTGTCTATAAGGTAGTAGTTTTGGAATTGTTAGCTAGATTACTCGTTGGTTATTACTGCATTGTCGGAACTAGAAGCACAAGCATTTCGCTACACTCACATTAACATCTGCTAACCATGTGTATGTGACAAATAAAATGTGATTTGATTTGATTTGATTTGAGTTAAGAGGAATAGAGAGGAGATTCAGCGTAGAACACTGAAATAAGAGGAGTGGAGATTCAGTGCAGAACATTGAGATATAATATAAGAGGAGTAGAGAGTGGAGAACAATGAGATAAGAGGAGTAGAGAGTGGAGATTCAGTGCAGAACATTGAGATAAGAGGAATGGAGAGTGGAGATTTCTCCAAGAGAAAGGATTAGGTAAGGCTATATCATATTCATCCTACATCTGAAAGTGAGAAGAATGTGTTTTATTCTAACCACTTGACCAGACCAAACCTGGGGCCCTGGTTATAAACTCTAATACACCTACTACTATCACCACCTGTCACAACCTGACCATAGAGAGCCCTTAGTTCTCTATGGTGTAGTAGGTCAGGGCGTGACTAGGGGGTGATCTAGTATAGATATTTCTATGTGGGTGCTAATATGGTCCCCAATTAGAGGCAGCTGTTTATCGTTGCCTCTGACTGGGGATCATATTTAGGTAGGTTGTTTCCCCACCTGCATTTGTGGAATATTATTTTGTGTTTTGTGCATGTGCACCACATAGTCACGTTTCGTTGTTAGTTTATTGATTTATTGTTTTGTTCTTGCTAAGTCACTTTATAATAAATATGTGGAACTCAACATCCACTGCGCCTTGGTCCGTCTCTCCTCACGTACGTGACACCACCAGACCAAACCTGGGGCCCTGGTTATATTTCTACTACTAATACTATCACCACCAGACCAAACCTGGGGCCCTGGTTATATTTCTACTACTAATACTATCACCACCAGACCAAACCTGGGGCCCTGGTTATATTTCTACTACTAATACTATCACCACCAGACCAAACCTGGGGCCCTGGTTATATTTCTACTACTAATACTATCACCATCAGACCAAACCTGGGGCCCTGGTTATATTTCTACTACTAATACTATCACCATCAGACCAAACCTGGGGCCCTGGTTATATTTCTACTACTAATACTATCACCATCAGACCAAACCTGGGGCCCTGGTTATATTTCTACTACTAATACTATCACCATCAGACCAAACCTGGGGCCCTGGTTATATTTCTACTACTAATACTATCACCATCAGACCAAACCTGGGGCCCTGGTTATATTTCTACTACTAATACTATCACCATCAGACCAAACCTGGGGCCCTGGTTATATTTCTACTACTAATACTATCACCATCAGACCAAACCTGGTGCCCTGGTTATAAACTCTACTACTAATACTATCACCATCAGACCAAACCTGGGGCCCTGGTTATATTTCTACTACTAATACTATCACCATCAGACCAAACCTGGTGCCCTGGTTATAAACTCTACTACTACTACTACTATCACCACCATGTCTGGTGGTGATGGTACATGGTGGTGATAGTAGTAGTAGTATTAGCGTATTAGAGCCTGTCAACTATGTTAGAAGGATCAGTTAATGCTACAGCATCCATACAACCTAAAATAAAAATGTTGATCCCAAAATGGATCCAAAAGAATGAAGCCTTGGTCTTAACTACATGTCACTGTATACATGTCAAACCACGTGCCAACCTAGTTACAGTACATAACACTGTCAGAAGTGAGAGGTACAAGGGTACATGGTTACATGTCAGTTGTTATGACAGCATTGTGTAGGCATTACACAGTGCATTCAGAAAGTATTCAGACCCCTTGACTTTTTCCACATTTTGTTACGTTACAGCCTAATTCTAAAATGGATTTTAAAAAATGTAATCCCAATCTACACTCAATATCCCACAATGACAAAGTGTAAACAGGTTTTTAGACATTTTATCAAATTTATTAAAACGTATATATAACAGTGGCTTGCGAAAGTATTCACCCCCCTTGGCATTTTTCCTGTTTTGTTGCCTTAGAACCTGGAAATAAAATATATTTTTGTGGGGTTTGTTTCATTTGATTTACACAACATGCCTACCACCTTGAAGATGCAAAGTATTTTTTATTGTGTAACAAACAAGAAATAAGACAAAACAACAGAAAACTTGAGCATGCATAACTATTCCCCCCCCCCAAGTCAATACTTTGTAGAGACACCTTTTGCAGGAATTACAGCTGCAAGTCTCTTGGAGTATGTCTAAAAGCTTGGCACATCTAGCCACTGGGATTTTTGCCCATTCTTCAAGGTAAAACTGCTCCAGCTCCTTCAAGTTGGATGGGTTCCCCTGGTGTACAGCAATCTTTAAGTCATATTACAGAATCTCAATTGGATTGAGGTCTGGGCTTTGACTAGGCAATTCTAAGACATTTAAAGTTTAAAATCACTCGAGTGTTGCATTAACAGTATGCTTAGGGTCATTGTCCTGCTGGAAGTTGAACCTCCGTCCCAGTCTCAAATCTCTGGAAGACTGAAACTGGTTTCCCTCAAGAATTTCCCTGTATTTAGCGCCATCCATCATCCCTTCAATTCTGAAGGAGGCTCCGGATTGGAGACCGTCGCTGGAGGCTCCGGACTGGAGACCGTCGTTGTAGGCTTCGTGCCATGACTCCTCACTGGAGGCTTCGTGCCATGACTCCTCACTGGAGGCTTCTTGCCATGGATCATCACTGGAGGCTTCGTGCCAAGGATCATCACTGGAGGCTTCGTGCCATGGATCATCACTGGAGGCTTCGTGCCATGGATCATCACTGGAGGCTTCGTGCCATGGATCATCACTGGAGGCTTCTTGCCATGGATCATCACTGGAGGCTTCATGCCATGGATCATCACTGGAGGCTTCGTGCCATGGATCATCACTGGAGGCTTCGTGCCATGGATCATCACTGGAGGCTTCTTGCCATGGATCATCACTGGAGGCTTCTTGCCATGGATCATCACTGGAGGCTTCTTGCCATGGATCATCACTGGAGGCTTCTTGCCATGGATCATCACTGGAGTGGAGAGACACACAGGAGGCCTGGCTCTGGGCGCAGGCACAGGACTCACCAGGCTTTGTCCTTGGCAGAGGCACCGGATACACTGGGCAGTGGAGGCGCACTGGAGGTCTCGAGCTTAGAGCTGGCACAACCCGTTCTGGCTGGATGCTCACCCTAGCCCGGCAGATGCGAGGAGCTGGGATGTAGCGCACCGGGCTGTGAACGCGCACTGGAGACACCGTGCGCTCCACTGCATAACATGGTGCCTGACCAGTATGACGCTCGCCACGGTAAGCAAGGGGAATTGTCTCAGGTCTCCAACCTGACGCCAAACTCCCCATGTGCCCCCAAAAACATTTTTTGGGGGGCTGCCTCTCGGGCTTCCTCGCTAACCGTGTACGTCTCGCCGACTCCCTTCTCCGCTCAATTGAATCACATGCGGGCTCTGGCGCTCTCCCTGGGTCGACCGACCACCTCTCTACCTCCTCCCAGGTTGTCTCATACTCCTGGCCATGCTGCTTGGTCCTTTTGCGGTGGGAAGTTCTGTCACGGCCGTTGAAAGAAGAGGACCAAGGCGCAGCTTGGTGAGCGTACATTTAATTTTTATTAGAAACAAAACAATAAACACTACAAAACAAACCGAGGCTAAAGGCTATGTGCCATAAACAAAGTCAACCTCCCACAAAGACAGGTGGAAAAAAGGGCTACCTAAGTATGGTTCTCAATCAGAGACAACGATAGACAGCTGTCCCTGAATGAGAACCCTACCCGGCCAAAACATAGAAATATAAATAATAGAACATAGAATACCCACCCCAAATCACACCCTGACCAAACCAAAATATAGACATAAACAGGATCTCTAAGGTCAGGGCGTGACAAAAGGTGTTTGCTTATTTTTTTTCTTTAAGCAATGGCTTTTTTCTGGCCACTCTTCCGCAAAGCCCAGTTCTGTGGAGTGTACGGCTTAAAGTGGTCCTATGGACAGATACTCCAATCTCCGCTGTGGAGCTTTGCAGCTCTTTCAGGGTTATCTTTGGTCTCCTTGTTGCCTCTCTGATTAATGCCCTCCTTGCCTGGTCTGCGAGTTTTGGTGGGTGGCCCTCACTTGGCAGGTTTGTTGTGGTGCCATATTCTTTCCATTTTTAATAATGGTTTTAATGGTGCTCTGTAAGATGTTCAAAGTTTCTGATATTTTTTATAACTCAACCCTGATCTGTACTTTGTCCCTGACCTGTTTGGAGAGCTCCTTGGTCTTCATGGTGCCGCTTGCTTGGTGGTGCCCCTTGCTTAGTGGTGTTGCAGACTCTGGGGCCTTTCAGAACAGGTGTATGTATACTGAGATCATGTGACACTTAGATTGTACACAGGTGGACTTTATTTAACTAATTATGTGACTTCTGAAGGTAATTGTTTGCACCAGATCTTTTTTAGGTGCTTCATAGCAAAGGGGGTGAAGACATACGCACGCACCACTTTTCAGGTTTTTATTTTTTTTATTTTTTGAAACAAGTCATTTTTTTTCATTTCACTTCACCAATTTGGAATATTGTCCGTTACATGAAATCCAAATAAAAATCCATTTAAATTACAGGTTGTAATGCAACAAAATAGGAAAAACAACAAGGGGGATGAATATTTTGCAAGGAACTGTATATACAGTGCCTTGCGAAAGTATTCGGCCCCCTTGAACTTTGCGACCTTTTGCCACATTTCAGGCTTCAAACATAAAGATATAAAACTGTGTTTTTTTGTGAAGAATCAACAACAAGTGGGACACAATCATGAAGTGGAACGACATTTATTGGATATTTCAAACTTTTTTAACAAATCAAAAACTGAAAAATTGGGCGTGCAAAATTATTCAGCCCCCTTAAGTTAATACTTTGTAGCGCCACCTTTTGCTGCGATTACAGCTGTAAGTCGCTTGGGGTATGTCTCTATCAGTTTTGCACATCGAGAGACTGAAATTTTTTCCCATTCCTCCTTGCAAAACAGCTCGAGCTCAGTGAGGTTGGATGGAGAGCATTTGTGAACAGCAGTTTTCAGTTCTTTCCACAGATTCTCGATTGGATTCAGGTCTGGACTTTGACTTGGCCATTCTAACACCTGGATATGTTTATTTTTGAACCATTCCATTGTAGATTTTGCTTTATGTTTTGGATCATTGTCTTGTTGGAAGACAAATCTCCGTCCCAGTCTCAGGTCTTTTGCAGACTCCATCAGGTTTTCTTCCAGAATGGTCCTGTATTTGGCTCCATCCATCTTCCCATCAATTTTAACCATCTTCCCTGTCCCTGCTGAAGAAAAGCAGGCCCAAACTATGATGCTGCCACCACTATGTTTGACAGTGTGTTCAGGGTGATGAGCTGTGTTGCTTTTACGCCAAACATAACGTTTTGCATTGTTGCCAAAAAGTTCAATTTTGGTTTCATCTGACCAGAGCACCTTCTTCCACATGTTTGGTGTGTCTCCCAGGTGGCTTGTGGCAAACTTTAAACAACACTTTTTATGGATATCTTTAAGAAATGGCTTTCTTCTTGCCACTCTTCCATAAAGGCCAGATTTGTGCAATATACGACTGATTGTTGTCCTATGGACAGAGTCTCCCACCTCAGCTGTAGATCTCTGCAGTTCATCCAGAGTGATCATGGGCCTCTTGGCTGCATCTCTGATCAGTCTTCTCCTTGTATGAGCTGAAAGTTTAGAGGGACGGCCAGGTCTTGGTAGATTTGCAGTGGTCTGATACTCCTTCAATTTCAATATTATCGCTTGCACAGTACTCCTTGGGATGTTTAAAGCTTGTGAAATCTTTTTGTATCCAAATCCGGCTTTAAACTTCTTCACAACAGTATCTCGGACCTGCCTGGTGTTTTCCTTGTTCTTCATGATGCTCTCTGCGCTTTTAACGGACCTCTGAGACTATCACAGTGCAGGTGCATTTATACGGAGACTTGATTACACACAGGTAGATTGTATTTATCATCATTAGTCATTTAGGTCAACATTGGATCATTCAGAGATTCTCACTGAACTTCTGGAGAGAGTTTGCTGCACTGAAAGTAAAGGGGCTGAATAATTTTGCACGCCCAATTTTTCAGTTTTTGATTTGTTAAAAAAGTTTGAAATATCCAATAAATGTCGTTCCACTTCATGATTGTGTCCCACTTGTTGTTGATTCTTCACAAAAAAATACAGTTTTATATCTTTATGTTTGAAGCCTGAAATGTGGCAAAAGGTCACAAAGTTCAAGGGGGCCGAATACTTTCGCAAGGCACTGTACCTTATTTACATAAGTATTTAGACCCTTTGCTATGAGACTCGAAATTCAGCTCAGGTGCATCCTGTTTCCATTGATCATCCTTGAGATGTTTCTACAACTACATTGGTGTTCGCCTGTGGTAAATTCAATTGATTGGACATGATTTGGAAAGGCACACACCTGTCTACATAAGGTCCCACAGTTGACAGTGCATATCAGAGCAAACACCAAGTCATGAGGTCGAAGGAATTGTCCGTAGAGCTCCGAGATAGAATTGTGTCGAGGCACAGAAGGAAGGGTACCAAAAAATGTCTGCAGCATTGAAGGTCCCCAAGAAGACAGTGGCCTATATCGTTCTTAAATGGAAGAAGTTTGGAACCATTAAGACTCTTCCTAGTGCTGGCCACACAGCCAAACTGAGCAATCGGGGGAGATGAGCCTTGGTCAGTTAGTTGACTCTGACAGAGCTCTAAAGTTCCTCTGTGGAGATGGGAGAAGCTTCCAGAAGGACAACCATCTCTGCAGCACTCCACCAATCAGGCCTTTATGGTAGAGTGGCCAGACGGAAGCCACTCCTCAGTAAAAGGCACATGACAGCTCGCTTGGAGTTTCCCAAACGGCACCTAAAGGACTCTCAGACCATGAGAAACAAGATTCTCTGTTCTGATGAAATCAAGATTGATCTATTTGGTCTGAATGCCAAGTGTCATGTCTGGAGGAAACTTGGCACTATCCCTACGGTGAAGCATGGTGGTGGCAGCATCATGCTGTGGGGATGTTTTTCAGCGGCAGGGACTGGGAGACTAGTCAGGACTGAGGGAAAGATGAATGAAGCAAAGTACAGAGAGCCTTCTCCAGAGCGCTCAGGACCTCAGACTGGGCAAAGGTTCACCTTGCAACTGGACAATGATTCTAACCACATAGCCAAGACAACACAAGAGTGGCTTCGGGACAAGTCTCTGAATGTCCTTACGTGGCCCAGACAGAGCCCGGACTTGAACCTGATTGAATATCTCTGGTGAGACCTGAAAATAATTGTAAAGTGACAATCCCCATCCAATCTGACAGAGTTTGAGAGGATCTGCAGAGAAGAATGGGAGAAACACCCCAAATACCGGGGTGCCAAGCTTGTAGCGTCATACCCAAGAAGACTCAAGGCTGTAATCGCTGCCAAAGACGTTTCAACAAAGTACGGAGTAAAGGGTCTGAATACTTATGTAAATGTTTATTTTTTATTTTTTATATGCTAACATTTCTAAAAACCTGTTTTTGCTTTGTCATTATGGGGTATTGTGTGTAGATTAATGAGGGGGGGAAACAATTTAGCCAATTTTAGAATAAGGCTGTAAGGTAACAAAATGTGGAAACATTCAAAGGGTCTGAATACTTTACGAATGCACTGTATCTATAGGTATTATGACATTCCTTTTGCAACACACTGAAGCTCACTCCTCCTGTCCTCTCCAGCCTATTCTGGAGCAGAGAAAGGAAAGCAGTGTTATGTTATCTCTGTGCTTCTGCAGTAATGGTATTATTTAGTCATCTTAATTCTCCTGGGCTGACCAACAGTGTGAACAATGCAGGGCCTTACTAAGCCCATCAGTGGTCACATGAAGCAGAGGTCTTTTCCTGCTCCACAGACCCTACAGGCTCCTCTATCCCTCCCCCTCGTTCCTTCTGCATCCCTCCTCCATCTATTTATCCATCCTCCCTCTCTTTTTCTGCCTATTCCTCTGCCCCTTTCTCTCTTCCTCTCTCCCTCATCCTTTCTCAATCTCTCCCTCCCCTTATTCCCACCCCTCTCTCCCTGTCTCTCCTCCATCCCTCCCTCACTCCATCATCTCTCTCTCCCTACCTCTCCCTCCCTCCTCCTCTCTCAGTGGCGGGAGAGAGTTGTGCGTGTAATGGCGTTATTCACAGTTCATTGGTCTGTTTGAAGGGACTATCTTGATTGAGCGTTTCCCAGTGCAGGGTGGATGGGGGACTGTATAAAGATGTGTTGGGAGCCTGTGGAGATGGATGAGCTATGGGAACATGGACACACAGTAGGAGGCTGCCATGTTTGTCAAGCCTATAATCTAAAGACAACATTGTAAATTGGAGACAATGGCACACAGAAGATGGAAACTGACACTATGGACACTCAGAAG
Source organism: Oncorhynchus mykiss (assembly GCF_013265735.2). Taxonomy (NCBI): domain Eukaryota; kingdom Metazoa; phylum Chordata; class Actinopteri; order Salmoniformes; family Salmonidae; genus Oncorhynchus; species Oncorhynchus mykiss. The sequence goes on along the minus strand of NC_048567.1, from coordinate 12,522,216 downwards.
CATACAGGAGAGATTTTAGCTCTTTGAGAGGCTCAGTCTGTTGGAAATATTGGACATAGAAACAGTAGGCTAGCACAATGAGTGAAATTGATAGTAAACTGTACACTGAAAAGCAAGTGGATAAGCCTCAGTGCTAGCCAGACAGCGAGAAACAGAATCTGTCATGCTCTCTCTCTCTCTCCTCTCTCCCCCCTCTCTCTCCCTCCCTCTCCCTCTCTCCACATTCTGGTCGTCATCTTTCTCTCACTCTAATAAATGTATGCACTGACAAAGAACACAAAACTGCTCTGAGAAGCAAAAATACACATCACTAATTAGTCCAAATTAACCCCAGGCAGACTTACAGTAGGACGTACACACATCACACACACAACACTTAAAACCAGTCCCTACTCTCACACCACTCTGATTTTGCTGCACCTCTTACACACACACACACACACACACACACACACACACACACACACACACACACACACACACACACAGAGAGAGAGAGACACACGCACACACAGACACACAGACACACAGACACACACACACACACACACACACACACACACACAGAAAGTGCCTCCAGCTGAGGCAGCAAAGGCAACCAGAGTCGTATCGGTTTGAAGGCAGAGTAAAACCAACGCTGCAGAAAAATGCTATGGCTAGGAAACAGAGCATGACATTAACTAAGCACGGACAAACGATACATACATGTACATACAGTCACACACAACACAGGTAAAGAAGAGTCCTACTTACAGAATGAGTCAGACGATATCAGAAGCGGTGTACCATATATGTGTGTAGTAGCCAGTCAGCACAGCCCTCGACAGGCATGGAGATAGAATCCACTGTTGGGGGGGGGGGGGGGGGGGGGGACGACTTGTGGGGCTGTCAGAGCGTTCCGGATTGTCTCCGTGTAGGGGTGGGGGGCTGAGAGAGAGAGGACAAGACGGAAGATTCCGGTACTTGGACTGTGATAGCTGGGCAACAATATTCCTTTTGGAGGTGAAGAGAAAAAGCAACAAATGAGGATAGAAAAAATCTTCAGACACCCTCAACAAAAGTAGAGAGTAAAAGACAGAAGGAGGAAAAGAAAAGGTATTGAGCTGTCTTCTTCCCTTTCTTTATCTCTCTCCCTCTCCTCAGTGGAGCTAGACGTGGAAGGAGCCTCTTGGTCAAATGAAACACAAGGGTTGAAAAATGTGTCTGTTTCAATCCAAAAGGGCCCCCCTCCTTCCCTTTCTCTCTCTCCTTCCCTCGTTTCCTTCCCCGGCAGAAGGCCTCGACGGCTCCGAGTACCGCTGTCTAAATCCAATACGTCTCCCAGAAGAAGAGGGGGAAACAGAAGAGAAAATGACGAGCAGAGGGAGAGGATTTCAGACACCTGCTCTCTATCCCTCTCCTTTCCACTGTCTACTTTTCTCTTTCCTTCCCTCTCTCTCTCACTCTTGCTGTCACTACATCTATCTAACCTGTCCTTCCCTTCTAGTAGCAGTCCCCCTACTTGTTTGTTTGTTTGTTTCTGTCTAGTCTTGCCAGTGGAGGCTGAGGCTGAGGGGGATGCAGTCAGATCCTCTAATTGCTGCGTCGCTCGCTCTCAGTCCCCGTCAGGCAGACAGGCAGCACCAAACCCAACACAGGACTGACTGCTTCTCTCTTCTCTACCTCTATCTCCCTCTTTCTCTCTTTCTCTCTCTCTCTCTCTCTCTCTCTCTCTCTCTCTCACACACACACAGTCTGGAATGACAATGACGACTGTCTGTTTGTAATGCTTGTTTACAATGCCTCCCAGTTTACTGTCTGTCTGTCTGTTTAAGAGCCATCCAGTTCCGGTCCAGGGGTGTACAGCGGGACCTTTTACCCTCCTCTAGTGCTCAGCTACCCCCCCCGGTCAGAATTCTGCCTCTTTCTCTGCCCATCGTGCAACCAAATAGCCGACCAACCAATCAGCTTCCAGCGGATCTAAGAGACAGACAGACTAAATTAGGCTGAGGCAGGAAGTCTCTAGAAGGTTTCTGACAAATCTCAGTTAATTATCTCTCTCTCTCTCTCTCTCTCTCTCTCTCTCTCTCTCTCTTTCTCTCTCTTCTCTCTCTCTCTCTATCTCGTCTCTCTCTCTCTCTCTCTCTCTCTCTCTCTCTCTGTGTTTCCCTATCTCCTTCTCTTCTCCGTTCTCTCTCTCCTTCCTCGTTATCTATTCAGGGCAGTTTGTCCCTCTTTTCTCTCTGTCACCAAGGGAGGATCAGAAAGAATGGACTTGTTTCATAATATATTCCTCCTCAATGGATGAAGAGGTGGGGGGAAAGGAGGAATACCAGAAAAAGTGAAAAGTGGAGGGGAAATTGTTCCTTTAAAAAATAAGCCCCCAAACAAATCAGAAGGCGGGATTCCCAAGGGGGGAATGTCAACTACTTGGTTCTGCTGAGGAACCGGTCTGGAACAGACGCAGAACTTTGAAGTGAACCGAGTAAAGTCCCATAATCTAGACAGGATGTACAGCCGATAAATCCACCCATGTACCACAATCCCATGTAGTTTTCTGGAGGAGAGTCACAATTGAGTATTCCCTTCCAAGGAGACACGTCCCCCGAAGTTCAAGATCCTCTACAAGCTGTGGCGCTGGCATCAACACACCAAACCTCTAGGTTTCATTAAATCCCATTGGATGCGGTTATAATCAGAAGAGTGCATTGTACACATCTCTCACTGGAACAATTGCAGCACTGGTGGTTGGGCTCCTTGTGGGGGGGTCACTCTGCAGGGGTAGAGAGGTGGTCAGTATTGGGGTGCTGGATGCTAGCAGTTTGTCTTTATTCCCCATGGTGGGAACTGTGACTCCTGACTGACAAGGAAAGGATTCAGAAAGGTAGAGATCATTCCACTAGGTTTCAGCCCTGTAGGAGAGAGAGAAAGGCAGAGAGAGGGAGAGAGAAAGAGAGAGCATGTGAGACTTGGTGACATTTGTGTCATTCTGGCTTATCACGCACGTCATTCTCCTCCTCGTCCGACTCAACTCCGCCTGACTTCCTCCTGTCTAGTCTGTCCTTGTCACTATTTCACTGACTTTACCTTCCGTTCCCCTCTTCACCTCTTCCCTTCATTCCCTTCCCTCATCACTCTCTCTGTAGCTCAATCTCCCCCTAAATGGTCTCGCCACTGTCTCCTCTACTATAGCCTTTCATTCCCTTACATCTATCACAGTCTCCTCTCTCCTTTTGCCCCTGCTATCTTTCACGGTCCCTTGATATCTATCTGTCCATCTTTCTATACAGTATCTGAGAGGAGCTGTACTTTGAGGAGCAGAGAGAGAGAGAGACAGAGAGAGCGAGGGCGAGAGTGAGAGAGAAAGAGAGACTGGCATGTTAAAACCACCTGTCTCCTCTCTCTACATATACAGCCAGGTTAAAACCACCTGTCTCCTCTCTCCACATATACAGCCATGTTAAAACCACCTGTCTCCTCTCTCCACATATACAGCCAGGTTAAAACCACCTGTCTCCTCTCTCCACATACAGTATACAGCCAGGTTAAAACCACCTGTCTCCTCTCTCCACATATGCAGCCAGGTTAAAACCACCTGTCTCCTCTCTCCACAAACAGTATACAGCCAGGTTAAAACCACCTGTCTCCTCTCTCCACATATACAGCCAGGTTAAAACCACCTGTCTCCTCTCTCCACATATACAGCCAGGTTAAAACCACCTGTCTCCTCTCTCCACATATACAGCCAGATTAAAACCACCTGTCTCCTCTTTCCACATATACAGCCAGGTTAAAACCACCTGTCTCCTCTCTCCACATATACAGCCAGGTTAAAACCACCTGTCTCCTCTCTCCACATACAGTATACAGCCAGGTTAAAACCACCTGTCTCCTCTCTCCACATATACAGCCAGGTTAAAACCACCTGTCTCCTCTCTCCACATATACAGCCAGGTTAAAACCACCTGTCTCCTCTCTCCACATATACAGCCATGTTAAAACCACCTGTCTCCTCTCTCCACATATACAGCCATGTTAAAACCACCTGTCTCCTCTCTCCACATATACAGCCAGGTTAAAACCACCTGTCTCCTCTCTCCACATATACAGCCATGTTAAAACCACCTGTCTCCTCTCTCTACATATACAGCCAGGTTAAAACCACCTGTCTCCTCTCTCCACATATACAGCCATGTTAAAACCACCTGTCTCGTCTCTCCACATATACAGCCAGGTTAAAACCACCTGTCTCCTCTCTCCACATATACAGCCATGTTAAAACCACCTGTCTCCTCTCTCCACATATACAGCCATGTTAAAACCACCTGTCTCCTCAATCCACATACAGTATACAGCCAGGTTAAAACCACCTGTCTCCTCTCTCCACATATACAGCCATGTTAAAACCACCTGTCTCCTCTCTCCACATATACAGCCAGGTTAAAACCACCTGTCTCCTCTCTCCACATATACAGCCAGTTTAAAACCACCTGTCTCCTCTCTCCACATACAGTATACAGCCAGGTTAAAACCACCTGTCTCCTCTGTCCACATATAAAGCCATGTTAAAACCACCTGTCTCCTCTCTCCACATACAGTATACAGCCAGGTTAAAACCACCTGTCTCCTCTCTCCACATATACAGCCATGTTAAAACCACCTGTCTCCTCTCTCCACATATACAGCCAGGTTAAAACCACCTGTCTCCTCTCTCCACATATACAGCCATGTTAAAACCACCTGTCTCCTCTCTCTACATATACAGCCAGGTTAAAACCACCTGTCTCCTCTCTCCACATATACAGCCAGGTTAAAACCACCTGTCTCCTCTCTCCACATATACAGCCAGGTTAAAACCATGTGTCTCCTCTCTCCACATACAGTATACAACCAGGTTAAAACCACCTGTCTCCTCTCTCCACATATACAGCCAGGTTAAAACCACCTGTCTCCTCTCTCCACATACAGTATACAGCCAGGTTAAAACCACCTGTCTCCTCTCTCCACATATACAGCCATGTTAAAACCACCTGTCTCCTCTCTCCACATATACAGCCAGGTTAAAACCACCTGTCTCCTCTCTCCACATATACAGCCAGGTTAAAACCACCTGTCTCCTCTCTCCACATATACAGCCAGGTTAAAACCACCTGTCTCCTCTCTCCACATATACAGCCATGTTAAAACCACCTGTCTCCTCTCTCCACATACAGTATACAGCCAGGTTAAAACCACCTGTCTCCTCTCTCCACATATACAGCCAGGTTAAAACCACCTGTCTCCTCTCTCCACATATACAGCCAGGTTAAAACCACCTGTCTCCTCTCTCCACATATACAGCCATGTTAAAACCACCTTTCTCCTCTCTCCACATATACAGCCATGTTAAAACCACCTGTCTCCTCTCTCCACATATACAGCCAGGTTAAAACCACCTGTCTCCTCTCTCTACATATACAGCCAGGTTAAAACCACCTGTCTCCTCTCTCCACATATACAGCCAGGTTAAAACCACCTGTCTCCTCTCTCCACATATACAGCCAGGTTAAAACCATGTGTCTCCTCTCTCCACATACAGTATACAACCAGGTTAAAACCACCTGTCTCCTCTCTCCACATATACAGCCAGGTTAAAACCACCTGTCTCCTCTCTCCACATATACAGCCAGGTTAAAACCACCTGTCTCCTCTCTCCACATATACAGCCAGGTTAAAACCACCTGTCTCCTCTCTCCACATATACAGCCAGGTTAAAACCACCGGTCTCCTCTCTCCACATATACAGCCAGGTTAAAACCACCTGTCTCCTCTCTCTACATATACAGCCAGGTTAAAACCACCTGTCTCCTCTCTCTACATATACAGCCAGGTTAAAACCACCTGTCTCCTCTCTCCACATATACAGCCAGGTTAAAACCACCTGTCTCCTCTCTCTACATATACAGCCAGGTTAAAACCACCTGTCTCCTCTCTCTACATATACAGCCAGGTTAAAACCACCTGTCTCCTCTCTCCACATATACAGCCAGGTTAAAACCACCTGTCTCCTCTCTCCACATATACAGCCAGGTTAAAACCACCTGTCTCCTCTCTCCACATATACAGCCAGGTTAAAACCACCTGTCTCCTCTCTCCACATATACAGCCAGGTTAAAACCACCTGTCTCCTCTCTCCACATATACAGCCAGGTTAAAACCACCTGTCTCCTCTCTCCACATATACAGCCAGGTTAAAACCACCTGTCTCCTCTCTCCACATATACAGCCAGGTTAAAACCACCGGTCTCCTCTCTCCACATATACAGCCAGGTTAAAACCACCTGTCTCCTCTCTCTACATATACAGCCAGGTTAAAAACACCTGTCTCCTCTCTCTACATATACAGCCAGGTTAAAACCACCTATCTCCTCTCTCCACATATACAGCAAGGTTAAAACCACCTGTCTCCTCTCTCCACATATACAGCCAGGTTAAAACCACCTGTCTCCTCTCTCCACATATACAGGCATGTTAAAACCACCTGTCTCCTCTCTCCACATATACAGCCATGTTAAAACCACCTGTCTCCTCTCCCCACATATACAGCCAGGTTAAAACCACCTGTCTCCTCTCTCCACATATACAGCCAGGTTAAAACCACCTGTCTCCTCTCTCCACATATACAGCCATGTTAAAACCACCTGTCTCCTCTCTCCACATACAGTATACAGCCAGGTTAAAACCACCTGTCTCCTCTCTCCACATATACAGCCAGGTTAAAACCACCTGTCTCCTCTCTCCACATATACAGCCAGGTTAAAACCACCTGTCTCCTCTCTCCACATATACAGCCATGTTAAAACCACCTTTCTCCTCTCTCCACATATACAGCCATGTTAAAACCACCTGTCTCCTCTCTCCACATATACAGCCAGGTTAAAACCACCTGTCTCCTCTCTCCACATATACAGCCAGGTTAAAACCACCTGTCTCCTCTCTCCACATATACAGCCATGTTAAAACCACCTGTCTCCTCTCTCTACATATACAGCCAGGTTAAAACCACCTGTCTCCTCTCTCCACATATACAGCCATGTTAAAACCACCTGTCTCCTCTCTCCACATATACAGCCAGGTTAAAACCACCTGTCTCCTCTCTCCACATATACAGGCATGTTAAAACCACCTGTCTCCTCTCTCCACATATACAGCCATGTTAAAACCACCTGTCTCCTCTCCCCACATATACAGCCAGGTTAAAACCACCTGTCTCCTCTCTCCACATATACAGCCAGGTTAAAACCACCTGTCTCCTCTCTCCACATATACAGCCAGGTTAAAACCACCTGTCTCCTCTCTCCACATATACAGCCAGGTTAAAACCACCTGTCTCCTCTCTCCACATATACAGCCAGGTTAAAACCACCTGTCTCCTCTCTCCACATATACAGCCAGGTTAAAACCACCTGTCTCCTCTCTCCACATATACAGCCAGGTTAAAACCACCGGTCTCCTCTCTCCACATATACAGCCAGGTTAAAACCACCTGTCTCCTCTCTCTACATATACAGCCAGGTTAAAACCACCTGTCTCCTCTCTCTACATATACAGCCAGGTTAAAACCACCTGTCTCCTCTCTCCACATATACAGCCAGGTTAAAACCACCTGTCTCCTCTCTCTACATATACAGCCAGGTTAAAACCACCTGTCTCCTCTCTCTACATATACAGCCAGGTTAAAACCACCTGTCTCCTCTCTCCACATATACAGCCAGGTTAAAACCACCTGTCTCCTCTCTCCACATATACAGCCAGGTTAAAACCACCTGTCTCCTCTCTCCACATATACAGCCAGGTTAAAACCACCTGTCTCCTCTCTCCACATATACAGCCAGGTTAAAACCACCGGTCTCCTCTCTCCACATATACAGCCAGGTTAAAACCACCTGTCTCCTCTCTCCACATATACAGCCAGGTTAAAACCACCTGTCTCCTCTCTCCACATATACAGCCAGGTTAAAACCACCGGTCTCCTCTCTCCACATATACAGCCAGGTTAAAACCACCTGTCTCCTCTCTCTACATATACAGCCAGGTTAAAACCACCTGTCTCCTCTCTCTACATATACAGCCAGGTTAAAACCACCTGTCTCCTCTCTCCACATATACAGCAAGGTTAAAACCACCTGTCTCCTCTCTCCACATATACAGCCAGGTTAAAACCACCTGTCTCCTCTCTCCACATATACAGCCAGGTTAAAACCACCTGTCTCCTCTCTCCACATATACAGCCAGGTTAAAACCACCTGTCTCCTCTCTCCACATATACAGCCAGGTTAAAACCACCTGTCTCCTCTCTCCACATATACAGCCAGGTTAAAACCACCTGTCTCCTCTCTCCACATATACAGCCAGGTTAAAACCACCTGTCTCCTCTCTCCACATATACAGCCAGGTTAAAACCACCTGTCTCCTCTCTCTACATATACAGCAAGGTTAAAACCACCTGTCTCCTCTCTCCACATATACAGCCAGGTTAAAACCACCTGTCTCCTCTCTCCACATATACAGGCATGTTAAAACCACCTGTCTCCTCTCTCCACATATACAGCCATGTTAAAACCACCTGTCTCCTCTCCCCACATATACAGCCAGGTTAAAACCACCTGTCTCCTCTCTCCACATATACAGCCAGGTTAAAACCACCTGTCTCCTCTCTCCACATATACAGCCATGTTAAAACCACCTGTCTCCTCTCTCCACATACAGTATACAGCCAGGTTAAAACCACCTGTCTCCTCTCTCCACATATACAGCCAGGTTAAAACCACCTGTCTCCTCTCTCCACATATACAGCCAGGTTAAAACCACCTGTCTCCTCTCTCCACATATACAGCCATGTTAAAACCACCTTTCTCCTCTCTCCACATATACAGCCATGTTAAAACCACCTGTCTCCTCTCTCCACATATACAGCCAGGTTAAAACCACCTGTCTCCTCTCTCCACATATACAGCCAGGTTAAAACCACCTGTCTCCTCTCTCCACATATACAGCCATGTTAAAACCACCTGTCTCCTCTCTCTACATATACAGCCAGGTTAAAACCACCTGTCTCCTCTCTCCACATATACAGCCATGTTAAAACCACCTGTCTCCTCTCTCCACATATACAGCCAGGTTAAAACCACCTGTCTCCTCTCTCCACATATACAGGCATGTTAAAACCACCTGTCTCCTCTCTCCACATATACAGCCATGTTAAAACCACCTGTCTCCTCTCCCCACATATACAGCCAGGTTAAAACCACCTGTCTCCTCTCTCCACATATACAGCCAGGTTAAAACCACCTGTCTCCTCTCTCCACATATACAGCCAGGTTAAAACCACCTGTCTCCTCTCTCCACATATACAGCCAGGTTAAAACCACCTGTCTCCTCTCTCCACATATACAGCCAGGTTAAAACCACCTGTCTCCTCTCTCCACATATACAGCCAGGTTAAAACCACCTGTCTCCTCTCTCCACATATACAGCCAGGTTAAAACCACCGGTCTCCTCTCTCCACATATACAGCCAGGTTAAAACCACCTGTCTCCTCTCTCTACATATACAGCCAGGTTAAAACCACCTGTCTCCTCTCTCTACATATACAGCCAGGTTAAAACCACCTGTCTCCTCTCTCCACATATACAGCCAGGTTAAAACCACCTGTCTCCTCTCTCTACATATACAGCCAGGTTAAAACCACCTGTCTCCTCTCTCTACATATACAGCCAGGTTAAAACCACCTGTCTCCTCTCTCCACATATACAGCCAGGTTAAAACCACCTGTCTCCTCTCTCCACATATACAGCCAGGTTAAAACCACCTGTCTCCTCTCTCCACATATACAGCCAGGTTAAAACCACCTGTCTCCTCTCTCCACATATACAGCCAGGTTAAAACCACCGGTCTCCTCTCTCCACATATACAGCCAGGTTAAAACCACCTGTCTCCTCTCTCCACATATACAGCCAGGTTAAAACCACCTGTCTCCTCTCTCCACATATACAGCCAGGTTAAAACCACCGGTCTCCTCTCTCCACATATACAGCCAGGTTAAAACCACCTGTCTCCTCTCTCTACATATACAGCCAGGTTAAAACCACCTGTCTCCTCTCTCTACATATACAGCCAGGTTAAAACCACCTGTCTCCTCTCTCCACATATACAGCAAGGTTAAAACCACCTGTCTCCTCTCTCCACATATACAGCCAGGTTAAAACCACCTGTCTCCTCTCTCCACATATACAGCCAGGTTAAAACCACCTGTCTCCTCTCTCCACATATACAGCCAGGTTAAAACCACCTGTCTCCTCTCTCCACATATACAGCCAGGTTAAAACCACCTGTCTCCTCTCTCTACATATACAGCCAGGTTAAAACCACCTGTCTCCTCTCTCTACATATACAGCCAGGTTAAAACCACCTGTCTCCTCTCTCCACATATACAGCCAGGTTAAAACCACCTGTCTCCTCTCTCTACATATACAGCCAGGTTAAAACCACCTGTCTCCTCTCTCTACATATACAGCCAGGTTAAAACCACCTGTCTCCTCTCTCCACATATACAGCCAGGTTAAAACCACCTGTCTCCTCTCTCCACATATACAGCCAGGTTAAAACCACCTGTCTCCTCTCTCCACATATACAGCCAGGTTAAAACCACCTGTCTCCTCTCTCCACATATACAGCCAGGTTAAAACCACCTGTCTCCTCTCTCCACATATACAGCCAGGTTAAAACCACCTGTCTCCTCTCTCCACATATACAGCCAGGTTAAAACCACCTGTCTCCTCTCTCCACATATACAGCCAGGTTAAAACCACCGGTCTCCTCTCTCTACATATACAGCCAGGTTAAAACCACCTGTCTCCTCTCTCCACATATACAGCCAGGTTAAAACCACCTGTCTCCTCTCTCTACATATACAGCCAGGTTAAAACCACCTGTCTCCTCTCTCTACATATACAGCCAGGTTAAAACCACCTGTCTCCTCTCTCCACATATACAGCCAGGTTAAAACCACCTGTCTCCTCTCTCCACATATACAGCCAGGTTAAAACCACCTGTCTCCTCTCTCCACATATACAGCCAGGTTAAAACCACCTGTCTCCTCTCTCCACATATACAGCCAGGTTAAAACCACCTGTCTCCTCTCTCCACATATACAGCCAGGTTAAAACCACCTGTCTCCTCTCTCCACATATACAGCCATGTTAAAACCACCTGTCTCCTCTCTCCACATATACAGCCAGGTTAAAACCACCGGTCTCCTCTCTCCACATATACAGCCAGGTTAAAACCACCTGTCTCCTCTCTCCACATATACAGCCAGGTTAAAATCACCTGTCTCCTCTCTCCACATATACAGAAATGTTAAAACCACCTGTCTCCTCTCTCCACATATACAGCCAGGTTAAAACCACCTGTTGCCTCTCTCCACATATACAGCCAGGTTAAAACCACCTGTCTCCTCTCTCCACATACAGTATATAGCCAGGTTAAAACCACCTGTCTCCTCTCTCCACATATACAGCCATGTTAAAACCACCTGTCTCCTCTCTCCACATATACAGCCAGGTTAAAACCACCTGTCTCCTCTCTCCACATATACAGCCATGTTAAAACCACCTGTATCCTCTCTCCACATATACAGCCAGGTTAAAACCACCTGTCTCCTCTCTCCACATATACAGCCAGGTTAAAACCACCTGTCTCCTCTCTCCACATATACAGCCAGGTTAAAACCACCTGTCTCCTCTCTCCACATATACAGAAATGTTAAAACCAACTGTCTCCTCTCTCCACATATGCAGCCATGTTAAAACCACCTGTCTCCTCTCTCCACATACAGTATACAGCCAGGTTAAAACCACCTGTCTCCTCTCTCCACATATACAGCCATGTTAAAACCACCTGTCTCCTCTCTCCACATATACAGCCAGGTTAAAACCACCTGTCTCCTCTCTCCACATATACAGCCATGTTAAAACCACCTGTCTCCTCTCTCCACATACAGTATACAGCCAGGTTAAAACCACCTGTCTCCTCTCTCCACATATACAGCCAGGTTAAAACCACCTGTCTCCTCTCTCTACATATACCGCCAGGTTAAAACCACCTGTTGCCTCTCTCCACATATACAGCCAGGTTAAAACCACCTGTCTCCTCTCTCCACATATACAGCCAGTCTAAAACCACCTGTCTCCTCTCTCCACATATACAGCCAGGTTAAAACCACCTCTCCTCTCTCCACATATACAGCCAGGTTAAAACCACCTGTTGCCTCTCTCCACATATACAGCCAGGTTAAAACCACCTGTTGCCTCTCTCCACATATACAGCCAGGTTAAAACCACCTCTCCTCTCTCCACATATACAGCCAGGTTAAAACCACCTGTTGCCTCTCTCCACATATACAGCCAGGTTAAAACCACCTCTCCTCTCTCCACATATACAGCCAGGTTAAAACCACCTGTTGCCTCTCTCCACATATACAGCCAGGTTAAAACCACTACCATATAGAGACATGTTTATATTTTAGTCACTTAGCAGATGCTCTAATCCAGAGCAAATTATAGTTAGTGTATTCATTTTAAAATAGCTAGGTGAGACCACATATATCTCAGTTATTGTAAGTGCATCTTTCCTACATACAGCCAAGATAAAGCCAATGTCTCTACCTATACAATCCAGGATCAACCCTGGCTCTGCCCCATTCCTACCTAGCTTGCTTGCCAAATCTGCTACAGGTTTAGCCAACAATACCAAACATACCAAAGCATGATAATGACAAAGCAGTTGGCTGAAACAGAACCGATCTGGCTTCCAGGCTAAGTCTTACCGGTTCAGCCCAGATACTCAACTCTTTTGCCAGTTCATTTCACCTATTTTGTGGTCCTAGTCATCTTTGTATTCACATTGCTATGTTTAAATAGGAACCAAGATCTTTTTGGATCATTCACTCAATGCACTCTGTGTTTTTACAAAGTGCAGGACAAGCCATTCTATCAGAATGTGTTATCGGACAGCTACTTACATTTTGGAAGCTAATAGATTGCATTTATTAAAGATGAGACATAATAACTGCAATCACACCGTACTATTAACATGTACATATTATTTGTAACAGAATAAATAGCAGAAGAATAACTGCAGATTAAATCATGCTGTAATTGGAAATTCTACTCCCAATGTAGACTACTGCCCCTTTAAGAGCTACAATTGATTTTGTACCCTATGTTGTGATTGTTACCAAATATGTTGGTGTCTTCTCACCAGTGAGGCCTGCTGAGGGAGGACGGCTCATAATAATGTCTGGAACAGAGTGAATGGAATGGCATCAAGCACATGGAAACAATGTGTTTGATGTATTTGATACCATTTAACTTATTCTGCTCCAGCCACTACCACGAGCCCGTCCTCCCCAACTACGGTGCCACCAACCTCCTGTGCTTCTCACACTATTCAAACTCTACAATGGAATAAACAGCTCATGAAGTTCTCTTAGCCTATAGATCACATATTACAAACTAATCATCTGAACTAAAAACGTCACACATTTGAGAATTTCTGTGCATCCTTGACAATCGCTAATCAATAGGCCATAACCAAAAACAGCATTTTCTCTCTATTGTGGCACCAGTGTAAGAGGGTTTATGACAGGGGAAACGCTGTTGCAGTAGTCTAGTGTGAGGGTTTATGTCAGTAGTCTAGTGTGAGGGGTTATGTCAGTAGTCTAGTGTGAGGGTTTATGACAGGGGAAACGCTGTTGCAGTAGTCTAGTGTGAGGGTTTATGTCAGTAGTCTAGTGTGAGGGGTTATGACAGTAGTCTAGTGTGAGGGGTTATGACAGTAGTCTAGTGTGAGGGGTTATGACAGTAGTCTAGTGTGAGGGGTTATGTCAGTAGTCTAGTGTGAGGGGTTATGACAGTAGTCTAGTGTGAGGGGTTATGACAGTAGTCTAGTGTGAGGGTTTATGTCAGTAGTCTAGTGTGAGGGGTTATGTCAGTAGTCTAGTGTGAGGGGTTATGTCAGTAGTCTAGTGTGAGGGGTTATGTCAGTAGTCTAGTGTGAGGGTTTATGACAGTAGTCTAGTGTGAGGGTTTGTGTCAGTAGTCTAGTGTGAGGGGTTATGACAGTAGTCTAGTGTGAGGGGTTATGACAGTAGTCTAGTGTGAGGGGTTATGACAGTAGTCTAGTGTGAGGGGTTATGTCAGTAGTCTAGTGTGAGGGGTTATGACAGTAGTCTAGTGTGAGGGTTTATGTCAGTAGTCTAGTGTGAGGGGTTATGTCAGTAGTCTAGTGTGAGGGGTTATGTCAGTAGTCTAGTGTGAGGGGTTATGTCAGTAGTCTAGTGTGAGGGTTTATGACAGTAGTCTAGTGTGAGGGTTTATGTCAGTAGTCTAGTGTGAGGGGTTATGTCAGTAGTCTAGTGTGAGGGGTTATGACAGTAGTCTAGTGTGAGGGTTTATGTCAGTAGTCTAGTGTGAGGGGTTATGTCAGTAGTCTAGTGTGAGGGGTTATGACAGGTGAAACGCTGTTGCAGTAGTCTAGTGTGAGGGGTTATGACAGTAGTCTAGTGTGAGGGGTTATGACAGTAGTCTAGTGTGAGGGGTTATGACAGTAGTCTAGTGTGAGGGGTTATGACAGTAGTCTAGTGTGAGGGGTTATGACAGTAGTCTAGTGTGAGGGGTTATGGCAGGGGAAACGCTGTTGCAGTAGTCTAGTGTGAGGGTTTATGACAGGGGAAACGCTGTTGCAGTAGTCTAGTGTGAGGGTTTATGTCAGTAGTCTAGTGTGAGGGGTTATGTCAGTAGTCTAGTGTGAGGGGTTATGACAGGTGAAACGCTGTTGCAGTAGTCTAGTGTGAGGGGTTATGACAGTAGTCTAGTGTGAGGGGTTATGACAGTAGTCTAGTGTGAGGGGTTATGACAGTAGTCTAGTGTGAGGGGTTATGACAGTAGTCTAGTGTGAGGGGTTATGGCAGGGGAAACGCTGTTGCAGTAGTCTAGTGTGAGGGGTTATGACAGGGGAAACGCTGTTGCAGTAGTCTAGTGTGAGGGGTTATGACAGGGGAAACGCTGTTGCAGTAGTCTAGTGTGAGGGGTTATGGCAGGGGAAACGCTGTTGCAGTAGTCTAGTGTGAGAGGTTATGACAGGGGAAACGCTGTTGCAGTAGTCTAGTGTGAGGGTTTATGTCAGTAGTCTAGTGTGAGGGGTTATGTCAGTAGTCTAGTGTGAGGGGTTATGACAGTAGTCTAGTGTGAGGGGTTATGGCAGGTGAAACGCTGTTGCAGTAGTCTAGTGTGAGGGGTTATGACAGTAGTCTAGTGTGAGGGGTTATGACAGTAGTCTAGTGTGAGGGGTTATGACAGTAGTCTAGTGTGAGAGGTTATGACAGGGGCAACGCTGTTGCAGTAGTCTAGTGTGAGGGGTTATGACAGGGGAAACAGTGTTGCAGTAGTCTAGTGTGAGAGGTTATGACAGGGGCAACGTTGTTGCAGTAGTCTAGTGTGAGGGGTTATGGCAGGGGAAACGCTGTTGCAGTAGTCTAGTGTGAGGGTTTATGACAGGGGAAACGCTGTTGCAGTAGTCTAGTGTGAGGGGTTATGGCAGGGGAAACGCTGTTGCAGTAGTCTAGTGTGAGGGGTTATGGCAGGGGAAACAGTGTTGCAGTAGTCTAGTGTGAGGGGTTATGACAGGGGAAACAGTGTTGCAGTAGTCTAGTGTGAGGGGTTATGGCAGGGGAAACGCTGTTGCAGTAGTCTAGTGTGAGGGTTTATGACAGTAGTCTAGTGTGAGGGTTTATGACAGGGGAAACAGTGTTGCAGTAGTCTAGTGTGAGGGGTTATGGCAGGGGAAACGCTGTTGCAGTAGTCTAGTGTGAGGGGTTATGGCAGGGGAAACAGTGTTGCAGTAGTCTAGTGTGAGGGGTTATGACAGGGGAAACAGTGTTGCAGTAGTCTAGTGTGAGGGGTTATGACAGGGGAAACAGTGTTGCAGTAGTCTAGTGTGAGGGGTTATGACAGGGGAAACAGTGTTGCAGTAGTCTAGTGTGAGGGGTTATGGCAGGGGAAACGCTGTTGCAGTAGTCTAGTGTGAGAGGTTATGACAGGGGCAACGCTGTTGCAGTAGTCTAGTGTGAGGGGTTATGTCAGTAGTCTAGTGTGAGGGGTTATGGCAGGGGAAACGCTGTTGCAGTAGTCTAGTGTGAGGGGTTATGACAGGGGAAACAGTGTTGCAGTAGTCTAGTGTGAGGGGTTATGGCAGGGGAAACGCTGTTGCAGTAGTCTAGTGTGAGAGGTTATGACAGGGGCAACGCTGTTGCAGTAGTCTAGTGTGAGGGGTTATGACAGTAGTCTAGTGTGAGGGGTTATGTCAGTAGTCTAGTGTGAGGGGTTATGACAGTAGTCTAGTGTGAGGGGTTATGGCAGGGGAAACGCTGTTGCAGTAGTCTAGTGTGAGGGGTTATGTCAGTAGTCTAGTGTGAGGGGTTATGTCAGTAGTCTAGTGTGAGGGGTTATGACAGGGGAAACGCTGTTGCAGTAGTCTAGTGTGAGGGGTTATGTCAGTAGTCTAGTGTGAGGGGTTATGTCAGTAGTCTAGTGTGAGGGGTTATGGCAGGGGAAACGCTGTTGCAGTAGTCTAGTGTGAGGGGTTATGACAGGGGAAACGCTGTTGCAGTAGTCTAGTGTGAGGGGTTATGGCAGTAGTCTAGTGTGAGGGGTTATGACAGGGGAAACGCTGTTGCAGTAGTCTAGTGTGAGGGGTTATGGCAGGGGAAACGCTGTTGCAGTAGTCTAGTGTGTGATGTGAGAATAATGACAAGTGAACCTGGGTGGCTTCGTGTTCACATTGCCCTAAAAAAAGGATCCGGACCGCTGAATTCAAGCAAACCAAACTCAGACCACCTCTTGAGATGGTTTTAGTTCACTTCGCTTCGGGGGCTCTTGTGAGGGGTCTGAATTAAAAAATTAAGTGAAATGCATTGAGTTCACAAAAATTGTCTGAAAGGGACCAAGTGTGAAAACATCCTTAGAAATAAGGGTACAGTTGGGGTAGAAAAAGATCAACATACATATAATGTACCTTCAGAGGTACCCGTAATGATGCCACATGGTACTGTTCACTACCTGTACGGATAATCTACTACAGGTATTCCTAAACTGGGGTAAGTGCAATGCTGTGGTGGTACGCCAAATAAAATTGTGACTCACATTTCAAAAAACATATATATAAATATGTATATTTATTTTATTTGTTTTAATTTTCAAACAGTCTATTTATATTTTTCAACAGGGTGAGGTTTTTTTTCTCGCCTGAGTAGCCTCGTTTCATTACCAAAAATAAAATTAAACCATCTATCCACCTGTCAAATATAGGTAGCCTAGTCAAATAATTAACATCCAATCACATTAACCGTTACTCTCTCGCTGGAATTCCACTAATGGTCCGTATGTAGCCAAACGTAGCTGCAGCTCATTCCGTTTGCTTGAAAATGGATAAAAGTTTTTTTTTTTAAGTAAGGCCTGCGTCCATAGAGACACATACCAGCTCTACTGGTAGTACTGCTACTACCAGCAGTACTACACCTGCACCTGTTGACTACACAAGTTGTGTTGCTTCCACAAGCACATCCAATGCTAGCATAACTATTTCTACATTTGTTGTTTGCCCAGCTAACATGGACACTGACAGTTGTAAATCTGATGCAGCCTAAGAGCTACTGCCCCCTTACCGGGGAAAGCACCGAACAACAGACAGGGATGTTGGACCATCGAAGAGGTGCAAATATGATGAGAACTACATTGATTTGGGGTTCACTTATATTGGGAGTAGTGCCTTTCCTCAGCCACAGTGTGTTATATGTGCAAAAGTACTATCTCTCTACTCAATGAAAGCTTCACTCTTGCGCAGACCTTTAGAAACAAAACATGCCAATTTGAAAAATAAGTCACAGGAGTTTTTTTAAGCGAGAATTAAGTAAACTTTCGAGTAGTAAGACATGTATAAAAGCAACAGATACCATTAATAAGAAGGAGCTAGAAGCTTCTTATATGGTGAGCTACCAAGTGGCTAGCACAGGCAAGCCCCATAATATTGTGGAGGACTTAATTCTTCCTGCTGCCGTGGATATGGCTGGGACAATGCTGGGGGAAAAGGTCAAAAAAACTAAACAGACAATACCTTCATCAAACAACACTGTTTCACGACGCATCAGTAACATGACAAGAGATGTTTTGAAACAATTACTGCTTCTTATACAAGCCAGTGAATTATATGCGTTACAGCTGAATGAGTCAACAGACGTGGCAGGCCTGGCACAGCTCCTGGTATATGTCCGTTACGTTTATGAAGGGTCAATTAAGGAAGACATCCTCTTCTGCAAACCACAGGAGAGACAACAGGAGAGGATATTTTTTAAGTACTGGACAGCTTTGTGACATCAAATGGACTTTGGTGGTCAAGATGTGTTGGTGTCTGTACTGATGGTGCAAAAGACATGACAAGGAGACATAGTGGAGTAGTAACACGCGTGCAAGCAGTTGCTCACGATGCCACTTGGGTTGACTGCAGCGTCCCCCGAGAGGCTCTTGCTGCCAAGGGAATGCCTGACAGCTTGAAAGATGTTTTGGACACTACAGTGAAAATGGTTAACTTTGTTAAAGCAAGGCCCCTGAATTCTTGTGTATTTTCTACACTATGCAATGATCTGGGCAGCGACCATGTAACGCTTTTACAACATACAGAAGCACACTGGTTATCAAGGGGCAAAGTATTGACACGTTTTTTAAAATTGAGAGACGAGCTTAAAGTTTTCTTTACTGACTTTAATTTTCATTTGTCTGACCGCTTGCATGATGACAAGTTTCTCAGATGACTGGCCTATCTGGGTGATGTTTTTTCTCACCTGAATGATCTGAATCTAGGATTACAGGGACTCTCTGCAACTATATTCAGTGTGCGGGACAAAATTGAGGCTATGATTAAGAAGTTGCTCTTCTCTGTCTGCATTAACAAGGGCAACACACAGGTCTTTCCATCATTGTAGGATTTTTTGTGTGCAAATGAACTCAAGTTTACGGACAATGTCAAATTTAGGGAAACACCTGATTGAATTGGGTGCACAGATAATTTCCCGAAACGGAAAGAGAGCCTCATTGAAATTGCAACAAGCGGTTCTGTGAAAATTTAATTTAATCAGAAGCCACTGCCAGATTTCTGGATTGGGCTGCGCTCAGAGTATCCTGCCTTGGCAAATCACTCTGCTAAGACTTCTCGGCCCTCACTAGCATGTAAACGAAATACAGGCACAGACTGTGTGTGGAACATTCTTTAAGACTGAGACTCTCTCCAATACAACCCAACATTGCAGAGTTATGTGCATCCTTTCAAGCACACCCTTCTCATTAAACTGTGGTGAGTTATTCACAATTTTCGGTGAACAAATAACGTTTTATATGTAAGATGGTTAAATAAAGAGCAAAATCATTGATTATTATAATATTATTATTTGTGCCCTGGTCCTATAGGAGCTCTTTGTCACTTACCATGTGCCGGGTTGTGACAAAAACTTACACTGATTCTTTATGTTTAATAAATGTATCATATAGTGTGTGTGTGTTGCAGGCTTACAATGATGGCAAAAAACAACATTTGAGAGTGTCACGCCCTGACCTTAGAGATCCTTTTTGTTTTGGTTTGGTCAGGATGCGAGTTGGGGTGGGCAAACTATGTTTTGTGTTCTATGTTTTCTATTTCTGTGTGTTTGGCCGGGTGTGGTTCTCAATCAGAGGCAGCTGTCTATCGTTGTCTCTGATTGAGAACCATACTTAGAAAGCCTTTTCCCACCTGTGTCTTTTGGGTAGTTGTTTTGTGTTTTTGTGTCTGCACCAGGCAGAACTGTGTCGGTTTTGTTCGTTCTCTTTGTTATTTTTGTTATTTCAGAGTTCAGTTCTAATAAAAGTATGAACACGTACCACGCTGCACCTTGGTCCTCTCCTTCCAACAGCCGTTACAGAACTACCCACCACCAAAGGACCAAGCAGCGTGGCCAGGAGGAGCAGGGATCCTGGGCCCGGGAAAAGAGAGAATGGAGGACGTAGTGGGCATGGGAGGAAGTGATGGCAGGGGACAAGACCCTGCCATGGAAACAGGCTGAAGTAGCGAGGGAGGAAGAACTTCACTACCAGGAGTCATGGCAATGAAGCAGACATGAGAGGCAGCCCCAATTTTTGGGGGGAGGGGGCACACGGGGAGTGTGGTGGAGTCAGGATTCAGACCTGAGCCAACTCCCCGTGCTTACCGTAAGGAGCCGAGGATGGAACCAGAGCCAGTCGGGGTGAAATTGGAGGTGAGCGAAGGGAGCGAAGCAGAGACAGTGCAGGAGTTGATGGGGAAATTGGAGAAGAGAGTAATGAGAGAGTTGCTGTGTTGGTGAATGAGGCACAACATCCACCCGACGGAGCGTGTCCTCGATTTGATGTCACCTGAGTCAGCTCTCCATACCCATCCTGAGGTGCGTGCTAGCCATCTGGTGAAGACTGTGCCAGTCCCACGCACCAAGCCTCCTGTGCGCCTCCCCAGCCCTGCACATCTTGTGCCAGCCCTGCTCTCCAGACATCCAGTGCGTCTCCTCGGGCCAGGATATCCTGCGCCGGCTCTGCACACTTTGTCTCCAGTGCGTCTGCACAGCCCAGTGCGTCCTGTGCCTGCGCCCCGCACGTGCCGGGCCAAAGTCACCATCCAGCCAGGACGTGTTGTGCAGGCTCTTAGCTCGAGACCTCCAGTGCGCCTCCACGGTCCGGTCTATCCGGTGCCTCCTCCACGGACCAGGCCTCCAGTAGGTCTCCCCAGCCTGGTGAGTCCTGTGCCTGCGGCCTGTCCGGAGCTGCCAGAGTCGCCCTCCTGTCCGGAGCTGCCAGAGTCGCCCTCCTGTCCGGAGCTGCCAGAGTCGCCCTCCTGTCCGGAGCTGCCAGAGTCGCCCTCCTGTCCGGAGCTGCCAGAGTCGCCCTCCTGTCCGGAGCTGCCAGAGTCGCCCTCCTGTCCGGAGCTGCCAGAGTCGCCCTCCTGTCCGGAGCTGCCAGAGTCGCCCTCCTGTCCGGAGCTGCCAGAGTCGCCCTCCTGTCCGGAGCTGCCAGAGTCGCCCTCCTGTCCGGAGCTGCCAGAGTCGCCCTCCTGTCCGGAGCTGCCAGAGTCGCCCTCCTGTCCGGAGCTGCCAGAGTCGCCCTCCTGTCCGGGGCCCGCTGCGAGGGTCCCCAGTCCGGGGTCGGCGGCGAGGGTCCCCGTCCCGCACCAGAGCCGGCACCGCGGATAGATGCCCACCCAGACCTTCCCCTATAGGTTTAGGTTTTGCGACCGGGGGGGTGGTACTGTCAAGCCTTGACCTTAGAGATCCTTTTAATGTCTCTATTTTGGTTTGTTCAGGGCGTGAGTTGGGGTTCTCTTTGTTATTTTTGTTATTTCAGAGTTCAGTTCTAATAAAAGTATGAACACGTACCACGCTGCACCTTGGTCCTCTCCTTCCAACAGCCGTTACAGAGAGTGCGCTGACCCTGGTGCTAGAGGGGGTACGCAGCTGGAGGATGAATGTTTGAAGGGGTACGGGACTATAAAACGTTTGGGAACCACTGATCTAGCATAATGGTACATTTTTGTACCCAATATTTGGAATATAAAGGTACAATCAACTCCACAATGAAGGTACAGGTCTGTTTCTTAATACCCCACCATAAGGAACAATGATGCATTTTTGATCACTTAAAAATAACAAACAGCTTTGTCACTGTGGCGATACTCTAAAGGCAAAATTGTACCACAATCATTATCATGATCACAATGCCCAGGTTATTATAATTTATTTCTGTGTTATTGCGTGTACATTGATTGATGTGTTAATCTTATGCTACACAAAGATAAATACCATACATTTTTCTAAACTAGTTGGATGTTTTGCAGTCATTACTGAAATGGTTGTTCCATTTTAAAAGGCCTGGGTAGTCTCACAATGTTCCTAACCCTAGCAGTCATTACTGAAATGGTTGTTCCATTTTAAAAGGCCTAGGTAGTCTCCTCACACTGTTCCTAACCTTAGCAGTCATTACTGAAATGGTTGTTCCATTTTAAAAGGCCTAGGTAGTCTCCTCACAATGTTCCTAACCCTAGCAGTCATTACTGAAATGGTTGTTCCATTTGAAAAGGCCTAGGTAGTCTCCTCACAATGTTCCTAACCCTAGCAGTCATTACTGAAATGGTTGTTCCATTTGAAAAGGCCTAGGTAGTCTCCTCACAATGTTCCTAACCCTAGCAGTCATTCTGAATGCAGGTGAATACAAACTCCCACTGTTGGATATCATAACCCTGGCTGGATTCTAATAGGAATAACACACCAGTTTGCACTACCAGCATGTGAATTGCAGATAGGTTTTCAAAATCCTGGTAACTTTCCTCAAACTCTCAGGTTTTCCAGGAATCTCCTACTGGGAGGGAATAAGGAAGGAATAAGCAGGAAATCCAGAAAGTGAACGGAATTTTGCAACCCTACTTACAGACCTGATGTGGCTTGTAAACCACCCGTGAGTGGAAGTGTTGTACCAGTTTAAGTGGTCTATGGTAGAGGTACATTTCTGAAATGCTATAAAGGCAAAATGTACCTTTACTAAAATCATGCTTTTGTACCTGTGGACAATATGTAAGAAAGGTACTATCTGAGGTATGAACTGGGGTACAATTACGTCCCTATAAGTGAAGTTACAAAGGTCCTACCTTACAGGGTACCACTACAGTAACAAATTTTATCCTGTTTCTAAGAGTGTATTCTATTATATGTACCCTGCAACACTGGACATGTGACAGTTATATCAGTACAGCTTGTATGAAACATCTCTGTCTCTTCCCAGTACTATAACCCTTATCTAACCTATGTCAGCTGTTAAAGAGGCCGAACTGACACTTCCTCTCTGCATGCAGCCACAGGGGAGAGACGGTCCATTTGAGGTGAAACATCACAGTCCACTTAGTGTATCAGTTCCAATCAATACTAATGTGTGGATGTTCCCACGCTGACAGCCCAGTACCCACAGGAGCATGTAGTGTGCTAGGCTGTTGGCTCGGCTCATGGTGGTGGGTTGGAGGTGTAAGAAGAGGAGAGGACGGCTGTGTTGTTGGCTGATTTCTCGCCAATCGTTTGACACAAACACCATAGAACACACAGCCTGCCCTCCCTGGCATCACACACGCATGCACACACACACCAACAGACAGGCGTAGTATGGTCATCGTGGAAAAACGCAGAGACTGTACCCACAGCTTTTACAGCTACTGTGCTGGCTGTGTCAATATAGAGACTGCACTGTTTTCTCTGATTGTCAATTCAAACAGAATATGGAGAGTGTGGAGAGACAGAGAGATGGGGGGGAAGAGGGAGGGAGGGAGGGAGGGAGGGAGGGAGGGAGGGAGCAGAGCAACACATGGAAGTGAGCCATTCAGATTTGATAAAAATCCATCACACTAGAGGCTTGTTTATGTCTGTGTGGAGGAGGAGAAGAGGATGGATGGATGATGAAAAGAGGACGGTAGGAAGGAAGGAGAGATGGAGAGAGACATTGCAGAGCTTGAGGGGAAAACGGGCTGAAATATGTTGAAATGGAAGCAGGGAAATGGAGGAGGAAAAACTCATCAGGGATGCATATGGTGTGGCTAAATGACAAACAAGACAATGGGAGAGAGAGAGATAACGAGAAAGAGAGCAAGAAAGAAGGACGAGAGAGAGAGAAAGAAATTTTGAAAAAAGAAAATAGAGAAAATTGCTAAAGAGAGAGAGAGAGCAAAAGAGGAATATGAGGAAGATGAGGAATAGACACTCACCCATTCCAGTGGCCTCTCCACAGGCGAGCACAATCCCGTCTCTGTGATGCCATCCTGGGTAGGAGCAGAGAGAGATCCTGGAGCCCCCTCCTCAGAATACCAATAGGGTTGCTATTATCAGCTCATAGATACACACACACTGGCACTGAAGAGTAGAATGCCACACACACACACACACACACACACACACACACACACACACACACACACACACACACAGAGTCAGGTCTGAGGCCGACACTTTAATATCAACTCTCTCTATCTAATTTCTGGCTTCATTTTTCTTTGTCTCTCTCTTTCCATGACCCCCCTTCTCTTGCTCTCTTTCTCTATGAAAATAATTACACCATTAGACAAGCCTGAAAAAAACATCAAAATATACTGCGACACTCACACACATGCATAGCTTACACACACACAAGGTATATACCATTTACACAATCCCAATGTAACGCAGCATTCCCAATGACGACGCTGGCCGTATGTTGCAGATGCAGTCTGTTCCTGGCTGTATGGTGTTAAACAGGAATGAGCACCCTGTTATCATCTCTTCCCCCTCTCTCTGGATTCCTCTCCTCTCCTCCGTCTGATGCCCAGATAAGAGGATGAAAGACCAGACTCTCTTCTCTTTTCTCTCTGTAGTGTCTATTCTCTTTTTCTCCTTAATTCAATGGTTAGTTAAAGGTTTTCTTTATCCCTGCTACCAGTGTGATTCCATGACACTCGACTGCAAACTGCATTTACTAACTCACCCTCTCTCTCTCTCTCTCGCTTTTTCCTTGCTCAATAGTATCCCCGTACCTACTCAGCTCTTTCCAATCCAATCAGCACTGTCTCCCTCCCTCTGTCCCTCCCTCTGTCCCTCGCTCTGCTCCCTCCTACACTGTTGCCTCCCCCTCCTTCCTATCACCCACTCCCTCTCTCTCTCTCTGATTTTCTGAAAGACAAATATCAACTGCCCCTGTCTCTATCAGTCTTGGAGATAAGTATTTGAACCAAAACGGAAAGAGAAAATCAACATGTGAATACACACACACACACACACACACACACACACACACACACACACACACACACACACACACACACACACACACACACACACACACACACACACAGAGAAAGAGAGGACAAAAATCATACGGAAGTCCTCCTTCCCCAGCTGGAGTGAATGACCCTGACAGGACTTGACATGGTTACATGCTCAGGGTGACAAACAAAATCACACACACCCAGACCTACACACAAATGAACACATGCGCGCACACACACACACACAGACAGACAGACAGACAGACAAACACAGACAGACAGACAGACAGACAGACAGACAGACAGACAGACAGACAGACAGACAGACAGACAGACAGACAGACAGAGACACAGACAGACAGACAGACAGACAGACAGACAGACAGACAGACAGACAGACAGACAGACAGACAGACAGACAGACAGACAGAGGAGCTCTCCTGTGACAACATCTTGACACTTCAGAGGGGAATAAACACTATTTATGTATAACTTCCAGGCAGACATTACCACCAGACAGACAGTCACATGAGGAACACTCCACAACATGACGGCCACACTCCCACCAGACAGACAATCACATGAGGAATACTCCACAACATGAGAGCCACACTCCCACCAGACACAGTCACATGAGGAATACTCCACAACATGAGAGCCACACTCCCACCAGACAGACAATCACATGAGGAATACTCCACAACATGAGAGCCACACTCCCACCAGACACAGTCACATGAGGAATACTCCACAACATGACAGCCACACTCCCACCAGACACAGTCACATGAGGAATACTCCACAACATGACAGCCACACTCCCACCAGACACAGTCACATGAGGAATACTCCACAACATGAGAGCCACACTCCCACCAGACACAGTCACATGAGGAATACTCCACAACATGACAGCCACACTCCCACCAGACACAGTCACATGAGGAATACTCCACAACATGACGGCCACACTCCCACCAGACACAGTCACATGAGGAATACTCCACAACATGAGAGCCACACTCCCACCAGACACAGTCACATGAGGAATACTCCACAACATGACGGCCACACTCCCACCAGACACAGTCACATGAGGAATATTCCACAACATGACAGCCACACTCCCACCAGACAGACAGTCACATGAGGAATACTCCACAACATGAGAGCCACACTCCCACCAGACACAGTCACATGAGGAATACTCCACAACATGAGAGCCACACTCCCACCAGACACAGTCACATGAGGAATACTCCACAACATGACGGCCACACTCCCACCAGACACAGTCACATGAGGAATACTCCACAACATGAGAGCCACACTCCCACCAGACACAGTCACATGAGGAATACTCCACAACATGAGAGCCACACTCCCACCAGACACAGTCACATGAGGAATACTCCACAACATGAGAGCCACACTCCCACCAGACAGACAGTCACATGAGGAATACTCCACAACATGAGAGCCACACTCCCACCAGACACAGTCACATGAGGAATACTCCACAACATGAGAGCCACACTCCCACCAGACACAGTCACATGAGGAATACTCCACAACATGAGAGCCACACTCCCACCAGACAGGACAATCCCAACAGAAACTCATATTTCTCTGTCCACTCCCCTCTCCCATGATGATCTGTCCTGCCTCATCCCCATGTCTCTCTCACACTGTGTCACGTTTGTCCAAACCCCTTTCCTATGTTTGCTATCAATTCTCCACATATGCTGTTACATGTACATTCATTAGGTAGTTCTGTCCTGCTTTCTCATTGTCATGTCAATATGTCCTATCCACTCTCTTATATTTGCTATAATGGTGTCATCTTCATTCCATGTTGACCAATCATATGGTCTATGTCATTATTCCATCATGTTATGCTAACCCGTTTCTCATAGTGTAGGTGTCCTGCCCTCTGTCGCTCATACTGGAGAAGACAGCACTGAAATGTTTGCTTTGATTTTTATCTCTCTGCTCTTTATTTTCACTTTGCATTTAGTCAAATATTAGCCAAGTGTTGATTGACCTTTGAAAAGGTTAGTGGGCAAACAGCACTGTATCACGTATTATTCATGTTTGGAGTTGTCAGTGTGTGTGTCTATTCCCAGAGGGGAGGGGCCAGAGCCACAATGTTCCATGTCGGTGACCCAT
This sequence comes from Oncorhynchus mykiss, assembly GCF_013265735.2. Classification (NCBI taxonomy): domain Eukaryota; kingdom Metazoa; phylum Chordata; class Actinopteri; order Salmoniformes; family Salmonidae; genus Oncorhynchus; species Oncorhynchus mykiss. The sequence goes on along the minus strand of NC_048567.1, from coordinate 12,495,144 downwards.
ATCTACGGCCTACAGAAAGAAGTCTTCTCAGTCCTCTGTCTCACCCATTCAATCACATCCACAACTATACCGCCCCCACTGCCCTGGCCCCTGTGCTGCTTAGAAGAGGTGCCTGGGGTGCCTCACTGTGTCTGTGTGTGTCTGTGGTCTGTGTGTGCGTCAGTGTCTGATAAGTCCAGCCCTGAACAGTACATACTGTTTGCTGTAGTTAAGAGTATTTTTTACATATACACCTGACCAAAATATTTCATGCTCTCTTTCTCCCCTGCCTTTCTCTGATGTCTATTCTGAGCTGTCCTCTCTACCTCTCCCTCCCTCTTTCCCTCCATCTCTCACTCCCCCCTCCCTCCCAACATCTCTCCCTCGAACAACAATATGCATTCAACAGCTGCTCTCTCTCTGATCTCTAGCCCAAACCCCACCCCGTTGTTCACCCATTTATACACACTGTTTTTAACGTACAACACACATGCACACTCGTACATTCCTCGAGGGTTAGAGCGGATGGAGCACAGATGCACAGTCATACAGAGACAAATTAAACACACACACATCGTTCCACACTGCTGCAGCAGGTGAGGATTGGCCAGAGTTAGCAGCACTCGACCCTCTGAGGGGTATGTGGGTGTTCCCCTGCCATGTTCCTTTCCTCCCTGCACTATGTGGTTCCCATGTGGTTCCCATGTTAACCATTGCCTGGACAGCATGCAACAGGGAAGGGAGAATGAATGGATGGAGAAAGGGTGAGAAAGAGAGGAGGAACAGAGGGAGGGAGGGAGTGAATTGACATTCAGACGGAGCACTGCGCAGCACTCGTGGAATAATAATTAGCTGCTCAGTATTCTAGTCACATATCCACCGCTATCAATGAGAGAGAGAGAGGGAGGAGAGAGAGGGGGGAGAGGGGGAGGAGAGAGAGGAGAGAGAGAGAGAGAGGAGAGAGGAGAGAGAGGAGAGAGGGGGAGGAGAGAGAGGAGAGAGGGGGAGAGGGAGGAGAGAGGAGAAAGGGGGGAGAGAGGAGAGAAGGGAGGGCAGAGGGTGAGATACAGAGGGAGGGAGAAGAAACAGACACAGGGAGAAACAAGGTGAACAAAAGGGGGAGGGATGAAAGGGGAAAGAGAAGAGGAGAGGATATGGAGGACGAAAAAGATAAGCATGGTGGCACGAGCTGGAGAAGCAGATGCTCATAACCTGCACAACACACACACACACACACAGTGCAGTCACGCATACAAATACACATACACACACATACAGGGCATAGACACACTCAAGTCCGAGAAAAACACATGAAACACTATTTTTTTTACTCACACAAGCTTCCTAGTCAGACAGAGGGTGAATATGAACACACATACAAACACACACACACTACACACGAGGAGACTACTTGTCAATGTCACAGCAGGTACCGCCACCTCAGCAAAGAGAGAGACAGGGAGAATAGAGAAAGACGAAGACAAGAGGAGAGAGAGAAAGAGAGGGAGAGAGAGAGAGAGAAAGAAGGAGGGGGGAGCGGGAGAGAGAGAGAAAGAAAGATGGGGAGAGAAAGAGAGAGAGAAAAGATAGGGGGAGAGAGAGAAAAGAAAGAGGGGGAGAGAGAGAAAGAAAGAGGGGGAGAGAGAAAGATAGGGGGAGAGAAAGAGAGGGGGAGAGAGAAAGAGAGAGAAAGAGAGCAGGAGAAAAGGAAGGAGAGCATGACAGAGAGAAAACAGAGGTAAATGCAGAAAAGGAAGCATGTCAGATGATAAATGTGTATAACATTAGTTAAATAGGTCAATTATAATAAGATATTTCATAATAAAGGACCAGAGAAAACAGATGAATCAGGAAACACTGTGCGGTGTGTGTAGTCACCCAAAAATACTAAGGACTGCAGGCAGCATGTTGACAGAAATATGAGTTCCTACCCAGACTTAGGCATTAGGGAGTAATGAGAACTATACTGTAGTTATTACTACAGCATATGAACTCATCACCAACAGGCCAAGAGCTCATACTTTATTCATCAGTCTATACTTGACTGAATGGAATTCTAATTATAGACTATTCAACTCATCGGCAGAATCCTGTTCTAATTCAAATTCTGATCTAATAATGTGTTCTATTTCACTCTGTGATTGATTGATTAATGATATCATTCTAATTTCGTGCGTAAACTTCATTTATCTTAGTGACATTCATTTATCATCATGACTCATTAACACCATTCACAGTCAGGAACTCATGAGGGATCCCAAGATAATTAAATAAAAAAGGTTTTAAAACATTCTCAGTTGTAAAATCCCTACAGCAATATTCTAGATGTGATACACTTGCTCTACAGTACAGCATATGGGATAATACATAATCATGTCAATATCTTCAATGCAATGACAGCAAAGATGGCGACAACGATGCACTTACGTCCTTAACAAAGATAACATCACGTCACCTAACTAGAGGCTACCTCTTCTCTATTTACCCAGGGTGAATACTATGTTAAATATCTGTCCCCAGTGCTAAACCCCAAACCCAGGGGCTGCTCCTCTCACCCTCCACCTGTAATGTCAGCAGGTTCAGGCCCAGCGCTGAATAGGCACATTATTTCTGAGGGCCAGGTATTTCCAGTGTTTATGGATGAAACATAGCTGAGAATTCCAGGGATATCCAGGGACAAATACTGAATAGGTGCTGTCACATTCACTCCTCACAAGGACAACAGTATCCCTTTCCTGCAATCAATGACCAAAGCACCCTTTTTGTCCTCATCCTCTTTGTCCTCATGGGCGGAATTCTCTTAATTTGTTTAATAATTTCATCATTAATAAATTAATAAATTCATTTTTTATAAATCACGTAAATCTGGTGTTTCTATATCAAACAGTGTTGTTATACAGTGGGGCAAAAAAGTATTTAGTCAGCCACCAATTGTGCAAGTTCTCCCACTTAAAAAGATGAGAGAGGCCTGTAATTTTCATCATAGGTACACTTCAACTATGACAGACAAAATTAGAAAAGAAATTCCAGAAAATCACATTGTAGGATTTTTAATGAATTTATTTGCAAATTATGGTGGAAAATAAGTATTTGGTCAATAACAAAAGTTTATCTCAATACTTTGTTATATACCCTTTGTTGGCCATGACAGGGGTCAAATGTTTTCTGTAAGTCTTCACAAGGTTTTCACACACTGTTGCTGGTATTTTGGCCCATTCCTCCATGCAGATCTCCTCTAGAGCAGTGATGTTTTGGGGCTGTCGCTGGGAAACACGGACTTTCAACTCCCTCTAAAGATTTTCTATGCGGTTGAGATCTGGAGACTGGCTAGGCCACTCCAGGACCTTGAAATGCTTCTTACGAAGCCACTCCTTCGTTGCCCGGGCGGTGTGTTTGGGATCATTGTCATGCTGAAAGACCAAGCCACGTTTCATCTTCAATGCCCTTGCTGATGGAAGGAGGTTTTCACTCAAAATCTCACGATACATGGCCCCATTCATTCTTTCCTTAACACGGATCAGTCGTCCTGGTCCCTTTGCAGAAAAACAGCCCCAAAGCATGATGTTTCCACCCCCATGCTTCACAGTAGGTATGGTGTTCTTTGGATGCAACTCAGCATTCTTTGTCCTCCAAACACGACGAGTTGAGTTTTTACCAAAAAGTTATATTTTGGTTTCATCTGACCATATGACATTCTTCCAATCTTCTTCTGAATCATCCAAATGCTCTCTAGCAAACTTCAGACGGGCCTGGACATGTACTGGCTTAAGCAGGGGGACACGTCTGGCACTGCAGGATTTGAGCCCCTGGCGGCGTAGTGTGTTACTTATGGTAGGCTTTGTTACTTTGGTCCCAGCTCTCTGCAGGTCATTCACTAGGTCCCCCCGTGTGGTTCTGTGATTTTTGCTCACCGTTCTTGTGATTATTTTGACCCCACAGGGTGAGATCTTGCGTGGAGCCCTAGATCGAGGGAGATTATCAGTGGTCTTGTATGTCTTCCATTTCCTAATAATTGCTCCCACAGTTGATTTCTTCAAACCAAGCTGCTTACCGATTGCAGATTCAGTCTTCCCAGCCTGGTGCAGGTCTACAATTTAGTTTCTGGTGTCCTTTGACAGCTCTTTGGTCTTGGCCATAGTGGAGTTTGGAGTGTGACTGTTTGAGGTTGTGGACAGGTGTCTTTTATACTGATAACAACACCTTCAAACAGGTGCCATTAATACAGGTATCGAGTGGAGGACAGAGGAGCCTCTTAAAGAAGAAGTTACAGGTCTGTGAGAGCCAGAAATCTTGCTTGTTTGTAGGTGACCAAATACTTATTTTCCACCATAATTTGCAAATAAATTCATAAAAAATCCTACATTGTGATTTTCTGGATTTTTCTCTCATTTTGAATGCCATAGTTGAAGTGTACCTATGATGAAAATGACAGGCCTCTCTCATCTTTTTAAGTGGGAGAACTTGCACAATTGGTGGCTGACTAAATACTTTTTTGCCCCACTATATTTCAGTATACTGTGATGTATATAAAGTGTCATATTAGCATGTAAACTCTAAATGGAATACATTTCAACTCTATATCTGACATGGTACATGTGTCTTCTTTTTTTAAGCCAATGTGTGAGCCAATATGTGTGAGGTGTATACTTCTATTTCAAAGTAGATTTGTTTAAGACCAAGACATACTCTGTGTGACCCTGATTTAACCCACTACAGTAGAAGGTTAAGGATGCTAATAATCTCCCCAAACCAAATGCAGTCCATCCATTGTTTGTGATGCCCCGAGGCCAAAATGTTGTATTTCACTTCTCAGTTATGCAATTTCTTGCACTCTGATTTTTTGGCCACCATGATGTTTTAATAAACATCTTCATTCAAGCCTTAGTTTTGGATGAATTCCTTTTTTTCGACAGTGTGCGGGTCTCCATCTCTTCTACTGTGATATCTAGGTGTAAATTTGATTCGACGGTCTGGTTATACTCAAACTATAAACCATTCTCTCAGAGCGCAGTACTCTCATCATTATACCTTCAACATACAGTATAGAACATATGCCAAGAACATCTACCATCTAATAAATGACTACAGACACAGCAGAGATGACCATGCTATGATACAAGGCTACTTAGTCTGCTGGAGATGCATTGATGAATGGTAATGTACATGTACGTGCATTCCTCTATAGTGGAGGTTGGTGGGAAATACAGTGAGGTCCACAAGTATTTGGACAGTGATACATTTTTTTGTTGTTGAAATGATACAATGACTAGGAGGTTAAAGTGCAGACTGGCGAGTCCCATCTCTTTTGTCAGTGATAGATGTGTGACAACAAATTCTAATGACATCAAGCCCACAATGTTTTTAGTAGTCCTCCAGTTGGGTCACCCATTGAGCTCCATGTATTGGGACAGTGACATGTTTTGGCTCTGTACTCCATCACTTTGGATTAGAAATGGTACAATGCATATGTTAAAGTGCAGACTGTCAGATTTAATTTGAGTGTATTTTCATCCATATCAGGTGAACCGTTTAGAAAGAACAGCACTTTTTGTACATAGTCCCCCCATTTTTAGGAAGGAAAAGGATTTGGACAAATTGTGTAGTTTGTGACTCTACTGACTTGTTGGATGCATGTTCAGTTTGTTTTGGTTGCGTTTCAGATTATTTTGTGCCCAATAGAAATGAATGGTAAATAATGTGTCATTATCAAGTCAATTTTATTGTAAATAAGAATACATGTTTCTAAACAATTATTCATGAATGTGTATGCTACCATGATTACAGATAGTCTTGAATGAATAAGAAACAATGATTCATGAGAAAGTTACAGATGCACAAAGATCATATCCCCAAGACATACTAACCTCTCACCAATAACAGACTGCTGGTTCCTTATCTCACCTTAGTGAGGGTCTTACATTTTCAGAATAAATTCTCTTCCCATGAAAGGCTGAAAACAACAAAAAATGTTTTCATACTTGGCTCCTATGCTAAAATGAGGCAATTTCTCTCTCTGTCACCCACACAATCAACAGCCTTTCTCATTTCATGTCATGAAAACAAATCAAGACAGAGTGTTTGTGTGTGAGAACGCTCCAGTCAGCATTCGCTGGGTGTGCAACAGTCATAAACGGCTCTTTAGATTACGATGAGCTGCTGCAGCACTGGAAAAGTTCTGGCACATCAAGCCTTTTTCCATTTAAACACAAATTAGATCATTATTTTTGATATCTAGCTATCCACTATAGCATAATGATACAGCAATATGACGGGTACTTCCTCAGTCAGCTGAGATCATCATAAATCCTCTCCTTCCTTATCATATGGAATTACAATATTAACTTCATCTATTCATGTCATAGACATTATATTAACATTACTGTTACATCTATATACGTCAACACACAGTGAAACAAATATCTTGGGTAATTACATGACTTGTATGGGGATATCTCATATTGCTGCCCTCCTGAGCTCTGCTTCTGTGACTCGGTGGGTACCTGTGTCAGAAAGTCCATATTGATGATGTCAAGCGAGAGCGTTGTGGATTTACAGTGGGGCCCATAAAGGCCATCCTATCTGATGTGTGAGATTACAGTGGGGCCCATAAAGGCCATCCTATCTGATGTGTGAGATTACAGTGGGGCCCATAAAGGCCATCCTATCTGATGTGTGAGATTACAGTGGGGCCCATAAAGGCCATCCTATCTGATGTGTGAGATTACAGTGGGGCCCATAAAGGCCATCCTATCTGATGTGTGAGATTACAGTGGGGCCCATAAAGGCCATCCTATCTGATGTGTGAGATTACAGTGGGGCCCATAAAGGCCATCCTATCTGATGTGTGAGACTACAGTGGGGCCCATAAAGGCCATCCTATCTGATGTGTGAGACTACAGTGGGGCCCATAAAGGCCATCCTATCTGATGTGTGAGACATTTCATGGTGAGGACCACGTGTAATCCTCCTTATAAAATTATAGAAGCGTTGGAGAAACGGTGAAAGCTGAAGCCTTTTATTAAAAAGAAAACAGAAGACATTTTATGGGCGACTCAAGTCCAACCCTGATAAAACTCACTCTAAATAATATTAACGGTACACACTCTGGGAATACTTTTACAATCAGCTTTTCAATCAACTTCTCATTGTAAACAGGATAAATGCTTTACCATACAACTGCTGTTTGCTTCACTGGCTTCACTGTACGATTTCAACATTTAAAATCAATTCTGCTCTTTCAAGCACCTCTCAAAGCTTAAGGGCCACATATCCGATCCTTCACTAAACTCTGCCAAAATCAATTCATATGTAGATGCGTAGATCATTTAAGTCGATTAAACAATATTTCGGTCCATTTAACAAGAATAGTCCCGGCACTGAGGAAAGAGCAAAAACTATACCTCTTGATTTAACTCAACACTAACTGAAAATCCTACCCTCTTTCAGTCTGTCTCTAATACATTCTATCACAAACTCTCTCCTTTCTTCCCTCTACAGTCCCCTCTATGAGATGGTCTCCTCTAGGATGAACTCTATGGTGTGTGGTACATCCTGTCCCTCTACCACAGTGACCGAGGGGATCTCATGTCCCTCCATGATGGCTGACAGGGAGGGGACAGAGATGGCCTGACCACCCAAGAACACCACCTGGGAGGACCCAGCCTGCCCAGAAAACATAGCCCCAGAGGAGTGCTCTGAGACGGGCACGGCCGGCACCATCACCCCCTCTGTGGTTCCATCCGTCTGGACGAGCAGAATGGTCTGCACCGCCGACTCCCCCTCGCCACCCAATCCTGTCCCTGTAGACAAGAGCACCCTCGCCCCTTCAGCCTCTACGTCGTTGGCTGTGGTTTCACCCGTTCCGTCGTCGTGGAGACGGATGTGTTTGTCGAGGTTGGAGCGTGAGCGGAAGGCTGAGGGGCAGCGGTGGCAGGTGTAGGGCGTCTCTCCGCTGTGGATGCGGGCGTGCTCAGTAAGACGGCCAGCCACACTGAAGGCTTTACCACACACCCAGCAGCAGAAGGGCCGCAGGCCGCTGTGGATACGCTCATGGTCCTTGAGGTGAGGCAGCTGGCGGAAACGCTTCCCACACGTAGAACACTGAGAGAGGAGGAGGAGGGGACGTGGGGAGTGGAGAGACAGAGCAGAGAAGAGGAGGAGAGAGTGCAGAAAGGAGAAGAGGAGAGAGGAGAGGCAGAGCAGAGAAGAGGAGGAGAGAGAGAGAGGGAAAGAGTGCAGAAAGGGGAAGAGGAGAGAGAGAGGAGAGGCAGAGAGTGAACAGAAAGAAAGAGGGAGGAGAAGTTGAAGAGGAGAAAGGTGGAAGAAGAGTGGAGGGGAGAAGGATGGGTAGGATTGGAAAACATAACGAGAGAACAAGGACAAGAGGAGAAGAGCGAACATTAAAATTCATAGATTTCATATCTTGAAAACTTATGAAAACATATTTTCTGAAACACTTCTCCAAATTTGTAGACAGGGCACTTCTGGCTGAAGAGGCAGAAGAATAGGAGGGGTAGAAAAACAATGTGTGAGAAGAGAGAGAGAGAGAGAGAGAGAGAGAGATCTAGGGAGGGCAGAGGACAATGGTAGGTAGAGATAAAGAACAGAAAGAGGGACACAGGGGACCGAACAGAAAAAAAGAAGCTGACAGAACAGAGCTGCACTACTACTGCAGGACATTCATCTTTTTCCACACAGCAGTGTTACCTGCCTGTCTGCCATACTGAATGACCACAGAGACAACGCCTACCATTAGTAGAACCAGAGGGAATCGGCAGGGACATTCTCACCAATAACTTTACAGCTTTGACTGCATTTTTTATTGAACTATAGAAGCCTGGGGCTGTTCTGCCACACATTGTGCCACAGTGAGCAGAGAGGCTGGTTGGTCCTGAGTTTAGGACGCTGCCCAATGGAGCTGGGTCCCAGAATAGTAACACAGAGGGGAGATGGTAGGCTCTAACTCAGCCCCACTCATTAATCATAGGAAGTGTAAAGAGGGAGGGAGGACACCAGCGGGCATAATATACTGGGGTGACCACAACCACAGCTTGTATTTTTTAGATGAGATGATTAGATTTGTTTATTAGTCACATGCACAGGGTCGCAGATGTCATTTGCAGGGTACAGTGACATTGTTAAGCTCCGAGCTCCAATGGTGCAGGTCAAAAAGAGAAGTGAATAAAACAATAATGATACATATTTACAACTGTAACAATGATACATTTCCATTGGGGGGTGGGGCAGGGTGAATGTCCATTGGGGGAGCAGCAGGGGGGAAGTGAGAAGTGAATGAAACAATAATAAAAGTAACCACAGGCAGAACCACGACCAAAGTCTTGTCCAGAAGGCCTCTTCTGCTTCTGAATAAAATTAACAATCTAATTGATCCCTTGTAGTAGACTGGTTTTAAATCCCCTCAGAACAAGACACACCATAACGAACGTCAGTCGTGCGCAGTAGATAACCCACCACACACACACAATCGATCATCTCCACCTCCCCACCCCTTTACCTCGAAGGGCCTCTCATCGGTGTGGATCCTCATGTGGACGTTGAAGGTGGAGGTGTAGGCAAAGTCCTTCCCACAGATCTGGCAGTGGAACCTCTTGGAGCCACGGCCCTTCCCCATAGTCCCCTGGCAGTGGGCCACAATGTGCTCCCCGAGGGCAGAGCTGGAGGCGAAGCGCCGTCTGCAGGGGGACAGGGGGCAGCGCAGGGGGGTCTGACCCGTATGGGACAGCCGATGGAGGTCCAGACCCTCCTGGGTCATACAGCAATGACCACACATATCACACTCCACCTGGATGAGCAGAGAGAGGGACACATCTATAAGGTATAACTAGTGTAGAGTAAGATCCTACTATTACAGTATCTATGTTTATAAGGTATAACTAGTGTAGAGTAAGATCCTACTATTACAGTATCTATGTTTATAAGGTATAACTAGTGTAGAGTAAGATCCTACTATTACAGTATCTATGTCTATAAGGTATAACTAGTGTAGAGTAAGATCCTACTATTACAGTATCTATGTCTGTAAGGTTTAACTAGTGTAGAGTAAGATCCTACTATTACAGTACCTATGTCTATAAGGTATAACTAGTGTAGAGTAAGATCCTACTATTACAGTATCTATGTTTGTACAGTGCCTTCACATATTCACACCCCTTGACTTTTTCCACATTTTGTTGTTACAAAGTGGAATTAAAATGGATATAATTGTAATTATTTTGTCAACGATCTACACAAAATACTCTGTCCAAGTGGAAGAAATATTAGAACATTTGTAAAAAAACATATATATATAAAAAAATATATCTTGATTAGACAAGTATTCAACCCCTTGAGTCAGTCAATACATGTTAGAATCACCTTTGGCAGCGATTACAGCTTTGAGTCTTTCTGGGTAAGTCTCTAAGACCTTTCCACACTTGGATTGTGCAACATTGAATAATTTAGAAAATAATAATGAGCCAAACTCTGTCAAATTGGTTGTTGATCATTGCCAGACAACCATTTTCAGGTCTTGCCATAGATTTTCAAGCAGATTTAAGTCAAAACTAACTCAGCCACTCCAGTGCAGATTTGGCCTTGTGTTTTAGGTTACTGTCTTGCTGAAAGATGAATGAATATCCCAGTGTCTGGTGGAAAATAGACTGAACTAGGGATGGGCATGAATAATCGTTGTCAAAACTCCATCTTTAACCAGAGGTCAATATTATTTCAAATACTGTAAAACAATTGTCAAAGTTTTGTCTTGAAACAACGTCAATTTGCTTTGACTGTTCCATACTGTCATGACGTGGCCCTCTTTGGGTATAGCAAGTACCATCCCCCTCTCTCTCACCACCTCTCTTCCCCCTACACCCAGGTTCTTTTATCTCAGGTCATAAATTGCTAGAGGAGACTCTCTCCTCATGGCCAGGTAGTATAGAGAGAGAGAGAGTCTCACAGGAGAACAAAGGAACTTCTTCTACATCACAGAACTAGAGAACTGAACAATATCTATGTTTTGGAGAATGTGTAAAAGGTCGGTGGAGAAGCCAGCTAAGACTGGTCAGTTTTGTTTCATGTTGTGACCTCATTGAAAGACAATACAGCCACATTACCATAACTCTGTTTATAAAGGAGCCTCCATTATGAGGTTTGCATCTAATTATTGTATAAAATGAATGAGTAAAGATGAAACTATTTGTGAAATTATGTAATTTGATTTTAAACCGTTAATGTGAGAGAATTGTACTCCCTTTAAAGTTGAACTAGGTCATTGACCTGCCCCATGAGCATAGACATTGATCTGGCGTCATGGGACAGCCCTTTTCTACTGTTCCAAATAAAATCCCCACCTGAAGAAAACCTCTTTAGACCACGCGTACCTCGGTAAGCTGAGGGGACAAAGGTTGAATAGAGACCACAAAACCTCTGTATAAGCTAAGGTTGTAATGGTTGTTGAATTCCTAACCAAACAACATGGAGCATTGGCTACACTGTGGAAATGGTTAAACTCAGACTATCGATACCGACAGAATAAGAGCAAATCTTCGATACTAATTACTAGTCTGCAGCTAGGAATTATGTCGACCTGGAATGCAAAGACCGACAACCGCCAAAACATCTATTCTATAAGAACATTTCTGAATGGGACTCTGACGTATCCATTCTAACCACGAGAGACGACTTGGAAGCAGATGGAAAGTTCATCCGCTCGTCTCTAACAGAAAGACGGACGATTCCAACAGAGATCTTGGACGACACACTGAGCGTCAATATACATTGATTGCAATGATTCCTGAATGAGTGAGGTTTAATGTGCAAAGGATTAGCATTTCAATCAATATAATTAGCAACTGTGTAGTGACTCTTGTAATTCCCGCCCTTCTCAGTCCAGACCCACTTCCCTTTGTCCACCAAGCAGTCATATCGGCTTAGCCCACTAGGGAACATCCCCTGTCATTTCCTTGTAACCATATCTACGGTTTGTTTGTTTATGCATTTATTTAGTTAGTAAATACATTATTAAGACAATTGATGTATGGATGATTCATGGTAAAGGCTGGGTTCGTGCAGATAATCAACAATTTACAACGTTCGGAATGAGACTAACGTGAGGTAAAGAATAATTAATTAATTCATTAGAAGACTAATTGATCAGATATTAAAATATCTGAAGAGTTATATTAGGAAAATTATAACTTTGTAATCTGAAGATTTTCCTTGGTGCCCTGACTTCCTAGTTAATTACATGTACATGATTAGTTTTTAATCAAGTAATAATCATTACAGAGAATTGATTTGATAAAATAAGTCTTCACTTTAATGATGACAAAGACACGACAATGTGCACATGTGCATTTGTACAGTGGAGACCCGTCATTCAGGGCAGGTGGGGCAGAGCCTGTTAAGCTACAACAACAAAAAAATATATATAAAAATTACAAATAAATTGTTTTTTGTTGCGTGTTTTGCATGTTATTTTGTTATATGTGACATATCAGTTGCAAAACAATGTAAAAATATATGTATATATATAAAAATTTGTTAATAAAGCCGCATAAAAACGACTATTTTTTGCTTTGAGTAAGGCAGCTCCAAAATGCAGGTGTTTCAGCCTAGCTCAGTGCTTTATGTGGTGGAGGGGTAGCCGGCTGAAAATGCAGAGCGTATGGGTTGGTAATCTTCTTTAGTTGCACCATGATTGGCTCAGTGTTCTGTCACTCATGGGGACACCATGTCGACACAAAATTTACAGGGAGAGCTTGAAAGATCAAGACCCTTGAGTGCTACCATAGATTTACATTAGAAGTACCCATCCAAGAAGGATCAAAGTCATTGGCCACGGATAAAATGATGTCAAATCACGTTATATCTACCGTAGCTTTGATTGGACTGATCATGTCAACATCATACTTTCAAAGTCTTGGCTAGCAAGTTGGACAAGCAGTCTTCATGAATCACTTCGACCATTTACTGGCACATCCTTTTCAATCATTGTCATATGAAGAGAAATTATGGATAAAAAGTATCGGTGCTTATCAGCCATTGGACGTAAACATTAATTAACACAAATCCAAATCCAACAATGAGTGGTTTGGAAACCATCAGTGGCTAACTGCAAACGCTGCAAAGCAATCCCTATTTTGCTTCCCCTACCTGCTATTCGGTGGAGATGTTGTGTGGTGCAAGTCTGGGTTTAAGGGTTTATTTTCCAAGCTTAAAATGATAAACATTCACACGCAACACCATGGGCCAGAAAAGGTTGAATACATGGCCATGCTGTCAAGCCAGCATGACTTCTGCCGCGTTGAATACAACTGGAAATGCAGGAAATCTCAGACTTTATGAGTTCAACCTCTCCCTGACGGAGTCTGTAAGACCTACTGTACATGTTTCAAGCAGACAACCATAGTCCCTGTGCCCAAGGAAGCAAAGGTAACCTGACCAGTAGCACTCACGTCGGTAGCCATGAAGTGCTTTGAAAGGCTAGCCATGGCTCACATCAACAGCATCCCCCGGGATACCCTAGACCCACTCCAATTCGCATACCGCCCCAACAAATCCACAGATGACACAATCTCAATTGCACTCCACACTGCCCTTTCCCACCTGGACAAAAAGAACACCTATGTGAGACCGCTGTTCATTGACTACAGCTCAGCTAGTGACATTTAGAATTTGTTAGCCTAGGGTCTAGGCTATTACCTTAACCATAGACAGGTTTCACTCTGAAAATATTCAAAAACATTAGTCTGATAAAGAAAGAGCGTATTTTCATCAGAATCATTAAGTCTCTGACGAACCATCAAACAGGCAAAGTGTCAATACAGGACTAAGATGGAGTTGTACTACACCGGCTCTGACGCTCGTTGGATGTGGCAGGGCCTGCAAACCATTAGACTACAAAAGGGAAGCACAACCGAGAGCTGCCCAGTGATACGAGCCTACCGGATGAGTTAAACTACTTCTATACTTACCTCGAGGCAAATAACACTGAAACATGCATGAGAGCACCAGCTGTACCGGAAGACTGTGTGATCACGCTCTCCACAGCAGATGTAAGTCCTTTAGACAGGTCAACATTCACAAGGCCGCAGGGCCAGACGGATTACCAGGACATGTACTGCGAGCATGCGCTGACCAACTGGCAAGTGTCTTCACTGACATTTTCAACCTCTCCTTGTCCGAATCTGTAATACCAACATGTTTTAAGCAGACCACCATCATGCCTTTGCCCAAGAACACTAAGGCAACCTGCCTAAATGACTACCGACACGTAATATTCACGTCTGTAGCCATGAAGTGCTTTGAAAGCCTGGTCATGGCTCACATCAACAACATCATCCCAGAAACCCTAGACCCACACTTTGCATACGTCCCAAACAGATCCACAGATGATGCAGTCTCTATAACACTCCACACTGCCCTTTCCCACCTGAACAAAAGGAACACCTATGTGAGAATGCTATTAATTGACTACACCTCAGCATTCAACACCATAGTGCCATCAAAGCTCATCAATAAGCTAAGGCCCCTGGGACTAAACACCTCCCTCTGCAACTGGATCCTGGACTTCCTGACAGGCTGCCCCCAGGTGGTAAGGGTAGGTAACAACACATCCGCCATGCTGATCCTCAACACAGGGGACCCTCAGGGGTGTGTGCTCAGCCCCCTCCTGTACTCCCTGTTCACTCATGACTGCACGGCCAGGCACGACTCCAACACCATCATTAAATTTGCCAATGACAACAGTGGTAGGCCTGATCACCGACAACAACAAGACAGCCTATAGGGGAGGTCAGAACCTGGCCGTGTGGTGCCAGGACAACAACATCTCCCTCAACGTGATCAAGACAAAGGAGATTATTGTGGACAACGGGAAAAAGAGGATCGAGCACGCCCCCATTCTCATCGACGGGGCTGCAGTGGAGCAGGTTGAGAGCTTCAAGTTCTTTCGTGTCCACATCACCAACAAACTAACATGGTCTAAGCACACCAAGACAGTTGTGAAGAGGGCACGACAAAACCTATTCCCCATCAGGAGACTGAAAAGATTTGGCATTGGCCCTGAGATCCTCAAAGGGTTCTACAGCTGCACCATCGAGAGCATTCTGACGTGTTGGATCACTGCCTGGTATGGCAACTGCTCGGCCTCCGACCGCAAGGCCCTACAGAGGGTAGTGCGAACGGCCCAGTACATCACTGGGGCCAAGCTTCCTGCCATCCAGGACCTCTATACACCAGGCGGTGTCAGAGTAAGGCCCTGAAAATTGTCAAAGTCTCCAGCCACCCTAGTCATAGACTGTTCTCTCTGCTACCACACGGCAAGCGGTACCGGAGCGCCAAGTCTAGGTCCAAGAGGCTACTAAACAGCATCTAACCCCAAGCCATAATATTCCTAAAAATCTAGTCAAATGGCTACCCAGACTATTCACATAGCCCCCCCACACCACTGACACTCTCTGTTTGTCGTTTAGGGGCTCGTAAGCAAGCATTTCACCTGTTGTATTCGGCACATGTGACTAATACAATTTGATTTGTATATAAGGTATCATACTATTACAGTAGACATTTATATAAGGTATCATACTATTACAGTATATATATATATATATATATACATACATACATACATACATACAACACACAGTGGGGCAAAAAAGTATTTAGTCAGCCACCAATTGTGCAAGTTCTCCCACTTAAAAAGATGAGAGAGGCCTGTAATTTTCATCATAGGTACACTTCAACTAAGGCAGACAAAATGAGAGAAAAATCCAGAAAATCACAATGTAGGATTTTTTATGAATTTATTTTCAAATTATGGTGGAAAATAAGTATTTGGTCACCTACAAACAAGCAAGATTTCTGGCTCTCACAGACCTGTAACTTCTTCTTTAAGAGGCTCCTCTGTCCTCCACTCGATACCTGTATTAATGGCACCTGTTTGAAGGTGTTGTTATCAGTATAAAAGACACCTGTCCACAACCTCAAACAGTCACACTCCAAACTCCACTATGGCCAAGACCAAAGAGCTGTCAAAGGACACCAGAAACTAAATTGTAGACCTGCACCAGGCTGGGAAGACTGAATCTGCAATAGGTAAGCAGCTTGGTTTGAAGAAATGTGGGAGCAATTATTAGGAAATGGAAGACATACAAGACCACTGATAATCTCCCTCGATCTGGGGCTCCACGCAAGATCTCACCCCGTGGGGTCAAAATGATCACAAGAACTGGGATAATGTCATATGGTCAGATGAAACCAAAATATTACTTTTTGGTAAAAACTCAACTCGTCGTGTTTGGAGGACAAAGAATGCAGAGTTGCACCCAAAGAACACCATACCTACTGTGAAGCATGGGGGTGGAAACATCATGCTTTGGGGCTGTTTTTCTGCAAAGGGACCAGGACGACTGATCCGTGTAAAGGAAAGAATGAATGGGGCCATGTATCGTGAGATTTTGAGTGAAAACCTCCTTCCATCAGCAAGGGCATTGAAGATGAAACGTGGCTTGGTCTTTCAGCATGACAATGATCCCAAACACACCGCCCGGGCATCGAAGGAGTGGCTTTGTAAGAAGCATTTCAAGGTCCTGGAGTGGCCTAGCCAGTCTCCAGATCTCAACCCCATAGAAAACCTTTGGAGGGAGTTGAAAGTCCGTGTTTCCCAGCAACAGCCCCAAAACATCACTGCTCTAGAGGAGATCTGCATGGAGGAATGGGCCAAAATACCAGCAACAGTGTGTGAAAACCTTGTGAAGACTTACAGAAAACGTTTAACCTCTGTCATTGCCAACAAAGGGTATATAACAAAGTATTGAGATAAACTTTTGTTATTGACCAAATACTTATTTTTCACCATAATTTGCAAATAAATTAATAAAAAAATCCTACAATGTGATTTTCTGGATTTTTTTTTCTCTCATTTTGTCTGTCATAGTTGAAGTGTACCTATGATGAAAATATTTTTAAGTGGGAGAACTTGCACAATTGGTGGCTGACTAAATACTTTTTTGCCCCACTGTATATGTATATATATATATATATATAAGGAATAACTAGTATAGAGTAGGCGGCCAGTGTACCTGTCCCATGGAGCGTCCCCGTCCCTGTCCCCGGCCACGGCCCACAGTCTTGTCCTCCTCTGAGCTGGTACAGCGCTGCAGATGGATGTCCAACACTGACTGGTTCAAGAACTGGGAGGAACAGTGGGGGCACAACACTGGCTCCTTATCTGGGGAGATGGGGTGGGCAGAATGAGTTAATTAGTTAATAAATGAGTGTTTATCACAGTCCAAACAGTGTCCGAGAGTGTACATGGGGTGGCAGGTAGCCTAGTAGTTAGAGCTTTGGGCCAGTAACAGAAAGGTTGCTCGATCGAATCCCCAAGCTGACAAGGTAAAAATCTGTCGTAGGCAGTTAACCCACTGTTCCTAGGCCGTCATTGTAAATAAGAATTCTTATCGGACTTTCCTCGTTAAATAAAAGGTTAAATAAAAATACAATAAAAACATGAAATCAGTTGAAATACACTAAACATGGAAAGGACAGGGATGTATAGATTGAGTGGGTATTTAGACAGTCACATGCCCTGGTCACAGGCCCCTCCTGTCCCTACCCACCAAAACACACACTGGGTTACAGGGTATTCTGTACTGTCATCAATCAGTATATGCTACAGTATGTGGCTTAAGGTAACTTATTTATAGACACACAGACAGACACATGCACTACTGTTGGCAGTCTGGATGTTGGTAAACACTCTCAGGCTCTCTGTCTGTTTCTGTGTAGCTAAAGGAGAAAAAGAAGATGAGAGAAGAAGCTGAGCTTTGATATTTCCCCATCTTAGCCACCGGCGTCTACAGTTACCATGGCAATGCCAACCCAGCAGAATTCTCCCTCCCGGCTGGAGCGTTCACCAGTCCCCCCTGAGGAGCCCTCCGTTGAAACATTTAATAAGGAACCTCTCCATCAATAGATCATTAACTAATAATCAATGAATCAATTCCAACCAATCACATATCTCTCTCTCTCTCTGAGATGCGGTCATTTCTGACGCCGACCGCACCGATGAGGTCAGCTGCAGCTACGTTGCCGCGACCCATTATTGGTGGGGTCGATTCGATAGACCAGAATTGGAGGATCCTCCATCTTTTAAATCCCCAGTTTGGGAACATGTAGGCTTCCCAGTAGATTACAGGGGTGATGGATAGAGTTGTGGATAAAACGGTAACACTAAGTCGCCACTCTCAACGAGAATAGCCTATGTAGCTAACAACACTTCAAATATGTTGACACATTTACGGCAACATCAGTGGGCCCCAGTATACCAGAGTAAGATGGAAACGCAAAGAAACTACACAACATCGTTTTCCCTCTGCATTCAAGTAGCCCTTGGCAGCTGATTCTGAACGAGCCAAATAAATTACAAGAGCGATAGATAGGCTATGTTTATATTTTTTACCATCTTTGGTGTATAGCTGTGGGTATGCATCCATTCCCGGTGATTTAGAATAGGGGGTATTTACTCCTCATGAAAGTGCTCGAGCCAGGTACGAACTTCCCACTTGCACCCAATTCAGCAAACAGGTTGTACCCGCTCTATATAGACAAACCAAAGCTGAAGTTCTCAATGAATTGGTCAATGCACCCTGTGTTGAGCTTATAGTGACAGCCCATCACATTACCCCGGAGTGGGAGATGTACCACGCTTCAAACACACATTGGACACTGAAGGAGGCAGTATCACGGTGCGTTCATAACCAAGCGGGAATTTACCGCATACAACTGGGAATAATCCACTTGAACGGAGTAATTACTATTGGGAAACTGGTCTATCATCCTGAGAATCCACTTTTCCCACATGGTGACCTCTGACGTCACCTACTAAGGAAATGACCTCTATAACAGCATTTTCGGCAGCTAAATCCAACAAAACATTATTTATAAAAAGCAATCTATTAGTGTGGTTTTTTAATTACAATTTGTTTACAAGTGTGATAGCTGTACTTTTAGTTTATGGTTGACACAGCTTGTTGGCCATTAACTGATCCTTTTTCTCAACGAGTTCAAATCACATGAGTGCATCCAACTGGTATTTACGACTTCACATCTGGTAAATACCCACCTTCCACATGGTTACAAACACAACATCTGAGTGGAAACTTGAGGGCCAACATAACAATCCGGCCATTTTCCCCCTGAACAGAAACCGAATCGTGACCACAAAAATGCAATACCTACCGAACCATAAGTTTGGTGAACAATTATACCCCTAATTATTACTAAGGCGCATGGATTACTTCTGCATACTTAACATGGAAATCAGCTCCATTATGAACAGCTTCACTAATTCACAGCCACACATACACACTATATAATCACCACTGTCCTTATAATCTAATTCATTATGATCTAAAAGGCTAAACTGATCCTAGATCAGCACTTCTACTCTGAGAAGCTTGGATACAGGCACTGGTCTCTGTCTCATCCAGTGCTTATCAGACACACAGAGAGGAGGGCAGCTGAGAGGAGAGGGGAGGAGCTACCTTGGTGAATGAGAGAGTGCAGGTCCAGCTCCTTCCTGCGTTTGAAGGCCTCTCCACAGACAGAGCAGGGGAACGGGTGGCTGGTGTGGAGCAGTCTGATGGACAGAACACAATGAAGGGAAGAGAAAAGGGAAAGAAGTGTAAACAACTAATATTAATAATACACTTCTGAATAAATTACAAAAATGTTTTGGGGGTTTTTCAGAGCAGAAAATGAAAAAAAGAGAGGGATAAAAACAAAGCTATAAAAAAACGAGGGCTATAATACAGTACTGCAATGAGCAACATGTTTTTCTTGGAAGCTGAGAAAGAATTAAAGCTGTGAGGAAGAGGGACAAAAGGAGCACCACCATCATCAACACTATTAGTACCAGTGAGCTGCTGCACATAACACTGCAGTGTGTCATTCGTAGATGCATGTAAGCCACGCTTCAAGGGCCCACTGTAATCCTCATCCACAGAGGAGGAATAACACACACAACCACATGCTGGCTATCACCTTAGTGTCACAGTATTAGGATTACCTCCAGACCTGTGTGCTTAACCATGTTGTTAAGCCTTTTAAGGTTCAATATGGAGTCATTAGGTGTGTCATATAATACAATGGCTGCAGATGAATGGGTGGTTTCAGTGTGTGATGAGATATGAGAGCCTATGTTTATCCATTCCATAATGGCAGGATATATCCCTGGGGAAGGAGAGGGAGGAGAACCACTGGGATGTATTTAACTGTCTGGATCAGTGTTGTGTTTGATCACTAGCACAGTGTTTCCCCGCCCTGGTCCTCCAGTACCCCCAACAGTACACAGCTTCGTTGTAGCCCTTGACAAACACACCTCATTCAACTCATTGAGGGCTTGATGATTAGCTGACAAGTTGAATCAGGTGTGTTTGTCCAGGGTTACAATAAAAATGTGTACTGTTGGGGGTACTGGAGGACCAGGGTTAGGAAACACTGCGGTGGTGGAAGAGTTCACCTAAACACATTTCTTCAGCAGTGGAGCTATTCAACTCTTAACTACAGTCCTGCAGTGTCATGGTTGTATTCTAGCCCAGCATTAAAACCCTCAGATTCCACTAATCAACCCTGGCTAGCAGGTGTTTTAGTGCTCACCACTAGCCAATGCATTACAAGCAGCTGAGTTAATGTCCTTGGTAACGATAATGTTCATCACACTGTCCTAGATGGTCAGTGTGGGCATCAGGCCAGCTAAAGAAATAATGAATCACTGAAAAATACATTGTGTTCTACGTATAATTTATGACTGATTTGTAAAGTACTTAACCCCATCGTTTAATATTAGATGGTAAACATAGTGTGTGTGCTGTGGACCACTTATAGCCCTATATAAACGGTCTGGTCGATCATCCCTTTGCACAGGGCTGACAATAAGAATCAATATTTTAGGCAAAGATGACCCTGAGAATTAAAGCTTCAGTCCAGGTCATCTCTCCACACCCCCCAGTGTTCGCTAATGAGAGGGGGTGTAGGGATACGGACTGTACCCTGCAGAGACACTGGGACTTCCTGCTTCGCGCCAACTACACATTGGCATACAGTTCCAAGGGTAACGTTCTATTCACTCTCTGATCACACCCTCCTATTGATCCCCGGATCATTTCTCCTGCCTCACCTCCTCCCTCCCCGCATCCCCCACCTCTAGTTCCTCAGCCGGTCTGTCTCCATCGCCTTGTCATCCTACCCCTTATCGTTATCATCTTAATTTACCGCCGCCCGCCTGTCAATCATCGCTGGCAAGGGCTCAAGGGCACTGAGGCATCTCTGTTAACAACTCGGATTAAATCCCCTCACTGTGTAGGAACAGGGTCCGGCCTGTGTTTGGGTTATGTGTAGCACATCTCCTGTTCTCAGTCCAGTCT
Organism: Oncorhynchus mykiss; assembly: GCF_013265735.2. NCBI lineage: Eukaryota > Metazoa > Chordata > Actinopteri > Salmoniformes > Salmonidae > Oncorhynchus > Oncorhynchus mykiss. The sequence continues at coordinate 12,473,740 of NC_048567.1, read as the reverse complement.
TATGCTCTACTGTCACTGTAAATACAGTACTGTGGTGTGTTTGTTTCTCCCTGTAAAACATGGAGGGTTCAATCAAGGTAACTTACACATTGAAATGCGTCACCTGTGTTCCTTGTCTAATCTAGTTCTGTGAAACAGGCCTTTGGGGTTGATTTCAACCTGCACATTTAATTGAGTCACAGCCCAGTCACACCCGTCCGTACCTGTGCTCCTGCAGCTGTTGGTCAGTCTGGAAGCGAGCAGTGCAGTTGGGACAGGCGAACAGCTGGCTTTCTCCATCCTCCCCCTCTGGTGTCCTCTTCTGCAGGGATGTCATTGACACAGCACAACATCAGGGGAAACAACTAACAGCCTGTCTCAATGTTAACGTAGAGACAAATAGCATTCCTGAATTTCTCTGATCTTTAAGAGCCTCAGTGTGTACAGATATTTGTTCTAGCCCAGCAGCAACACACCCGATTGGGCTCGAACAAAACCTTGTTCACGCTGTGGCTCTCCAGGACTTGTCTGTGGTGTGTTCAGAGATGTTCTCATTGTAAGACATTCCAAAAACAATCAGGTAATCCAGGGCTATGTCCCAAATGGCTCCGCATTCCCTATATATTAAAAACTACTTTGACCAGAGCCTGATGGAGACCAGAGCCCGATGGAGACCAGAGCCCGATGGGGACCAGAGCCCGATGGGGACCAGAGCCCTATAGGCCCTGGTCAAACGTAGTGCACCACATAGGGAATAGTGTACTATAAGGTGCAGTGACCCCCCATGTCTGACCTTCCATCGGGACCTGCGGCGGCGGGATTTGGGCTGGCTGTGGGTGAGGCCGTGCCTCTTCAGGGCGCCCGGCTGGGAGAAGCGCTTGCCACACACGGAGCAGGGGAAAGGTTTGGTGCCCATGTGGGTCAGGCTGTGGCGCAGCAGGTTGGGAGAGGACGCAAACGACTTCTGACACACCTGAATTAACCAAGAAGAAGAACGAAGATGAATTTGATTGACAGAAGCCCAGTACAACATAGCTATTTCACATAGCACAAGAGCACTAAGATTTCATCACATAGATTAAACAGAAAAATAAACATTAAGTATATAATAGGAAGCTATTCCTAACTAACTCCTGCTACTTGTTGATACACAACTAGTTTCAGTCATTACCATCAATATTTCACAGCATTTTCAATAGAACACATGTCCAGTCTAGCAGTACCTTGCAGGTGAAGAGCTTTTCTCCGGTGTGGCTGAAGACATGAGCGCGGAGGAACCCCCTGCGTGTGAAGGTCTGGCCACAGTGGGGGCAGACGTGGGGGAGAGGGGTGCGGGACCAGTCCTGCATCAGCTTGGCTGGAGGAGGGAGGTTGGTGTCCGGTTGTTCCCCCACTACAGTCTTCTCCTCCTGCTCTTCCTTAAGGATGACTGGATTCACCTCTTTACCCTGGTCTTTGTTCTCTGCCCAATGAGGAGAGAGCATGGTCAGAAACTATTGACGGTCCGTCAAAATAACCTTAAACAATAGTGAAACTTAGCAATATTCCTTTTGGATTGGAATCAGTTATTATTCTATTTTTTACAGCAGAGTTAAGTCTTCCCACTATGTTGAACCCAGCTGCCACTGGGTCGAACCTACCATTGAGATCGTTGATGCTGCGTATCCTGATAGCAGGTATTTTCGCTGGCGAGCCTGACGCAGCACTGGACGAGGCGGCGGGTGGAGACAGCATCCTCTTGGGGGCGCGGGGGCTTCCCTGGGGGGGTGTGGCTGCTCCTGCCCCAGTCCCTGGTTCCCCGCGGTGCTGGCGTCGGTGGTAAAGGTACTGGGTGGTGTTCATGAAGCTCTGGCCACACTGGGAACAGTGGTGGAGGGGCTCGTTCAGGCCGTGCTTGTCCCTACGGTGGGCACTGAGCTCTGGCTCTTTACTGAAGCTGGCTCCACACTGGGCACACAGGAAACTCTGGACCACCTTGGGCACCTGAACCGGAGCACAGGTAGAGACAGTGGAAGTAGAGGAGGTTTCATTCTGGTTCTGCTCCTCAGTTCCATTGTTCTGGGAATCCGCCACCCCCGCTGTCTCCTCTTTAGACTCTTCCACCATCTCTTCCACCACCTCTTGCTGCAGTGTTACTATTTTGTAATCCTGGTAATCTGCATCCTGCATCTGTCCTCCCTGGGCCTGGGTTTGTATGACCCCCTCCTTGCCTTTCTCCTTGTGCTGCTTGCGGTGGTAGAGGAAGAGGGTGGTGTTGAGGAAGCTCTCCCCACACACGGTGCAGTGGTGCAGGGCTTCCTTGAGGCCATGCTGGGACTTGCGGTGGGTGACCAGCTCAGACACCATGCCGAAGCTGGAGCCACAGTCCACACACAGCAGGCTGGACGGGGGCTTGAGCTTCTTGGCTGCCTTTATCCTGTAGAAGTAGGATGTCTGCTCAGGGTTATCGGCTGGGAGGTCCTGGGAGGAAACGGGGTCTGGGGGGTCCTGGGAGGGAGTGGGGTCTGGGGGGTCCTGGGAGGGTGCGGGGTCTGGGGGGTCCTGGGAGGGAGCGGGGTCTGGGATGGACTGGCTGTCTGGTGCAGACTGGGCCTCTGTAGATGAATGAGCTGCCTGAGCCTGGATCTCAGAGGCTTTAGATCCAGTGGATTCCCCTACGCTCTCTGTTTCTGGCTCTTCCTCGCCTCCTTCCTGCCCTCTGTTGGTGGCGTTTGGCAGATACATGTGATCCAGGGTGGCTGATATGTCCTCTGCACTCATCCCATCCTCCTCTTTCTCTGCTGACAGCTGAGACTTCACTACATCCTGCTCCTGCTGGGTTTGTTGTGCCCTCTCCTGACTCCTTCCTCTTCCTCTGCCCCCTCCTCCTTCTTGGTCATCCGTTGAGTTTGGTTCGTTTGGTTCATCTGGACCCAGGTCCACCTCCACTTCAGCCTGACTGTGCTTCCCCTCTCCCTCTGGGGCCAGTTCTGATCCAGATCCAGAGCCGGTCTCTTCTGGTCCTGGTTGGGTGGGTCCTGCCTTGGTCTGCAGACACTGACCATGTTTTCGGTGCTGCTGCCAGAGGATCAGGGAGTGGAACAGGGCGTCACAGTCTCCACACTGGTACAGGATCTTGGGCTGATCTCCTGAGGAAGGCTTATTTGGGCTAGCCATGGCCAGACCTGGTGCACCAGAGCTGGGCAGCACAGAGGAGACACTGGCCTTGGTCTGAGGGGCAGGAGATGGAGCAATGGGCTGGGTATATATCTGCTGCTGGAGAGAGAGAAAAAGAGAATGTGAGAAAAGAAGACAAAACACAAGCTGACCAGTCTGGACAATAATGAGTTAATGAAAACATCAATATGTTTTGGTGTCAAATTTAAAGAACTCCACCTAACAATGGAGGTTTCCATGGCAGTACTGGATAGCAATACCATCACAGGTCAGCAGGTAGCCTAGCAGTTATATGGTTGGGCCAGTAACAAAGGTCGCTGGTTTGAATACACGAGCCGACAAGGTGAAAAACCTAATTTGCTCCATGGGTGCTGTACTACTATGGCTGAGGGATCAATGAGAGCAGACAGAGCAGTCTTGAGATCAACAGAGCCGGGGAGGGGGGGGGGGTAAGGACTGAGGGGCAGGGTGATGATAAATACCACAGGCCTATCAATTGAGTTCAGAGGGCCAGTCCGTGGCGTTTGAGAACTGCTCGTTGATCCATTAGGATGATAAGAACCATCAAGGTCGAGGTTAATGATGTGTTCCTTCAGGAGTGTCTTCATTCAAGCAGAGGCACCACTGTGGCGCATTCTGTTATTAGTAGCCTAGACTGAGTACTACCAGCTTGTTTCTACTTTTGGTAATTTGTTGGCGTCATTGTTGAAACATTTAGTATCGTATGTAGAAACAGATTGCTATTATGGATATAAACTGCTCAAAAAAAATAAAGGGAACACTTAAACAACACAATGTAACTCCAAGTCAATCACATTTCTGTGAAATCAAACTGTCCACTTAGGAAGCAACACTGATTGACAATACATTTCACATGCTGTTGTGCAAATGGAATAGACACCAGGTGGAAATAATAGGCATTTAGCAAGACACCCCCAATAAAGGAGTGGTTCTGCAGGTGGGGACCACAGACCACTTCTCAGTTCCTATGCTTCCTGGCTGATGTTTTGGTCACTTTTGAATGCTGGCGGTGTTTTCACTCTAGTGGTAGCATGAGACGGAGTCTACAACCCACACAAGTGGCTCAGGTAGTGCAGCTCATCCAGGATGGCACATCAATGCGAGATGTGGCAAGAAGGTTTGCTGTGTCTGTTAGCGTAGTGTCCAGGGCATGGAGGCGCTACCAGGAGACAGGCCAGTACATCAGGAGACGTGGAGGAGGCCATAGGAGGGCAACAACCCAGCAGCAGGACCGCTACCTCCGCCTTTGTGCAAGGAGGAGCAGGAGGAGCACTGCCAGAGCTCTGCAAAATGACCTCCAGCAGGCCACAAATGTGCATGTGTCTGCTCAAACGGTCAGAAACAGACTCCATGAGGGTGGCATGAGTGCCCGACGTCCACAAGTGGGGGTTGTGCTTACAGTTTGGCATTTGCCAGAGAACACCAAGATTGGCAAATTAGCCACTGGCGCCCTGTGCTCTTCACAGATGAAAGCAGGTTCACACTGAGCACATGTGACAGACGTGACAGTTTGGAGACGCCGTGGAGAACGTTCTGCTGCCTGCAACATCCTCCAGCATAACGGGTTGGCGGTGGGTCAGTCATGGTGTGGGGTGGCATTTCTTTGGGGGGCCGCACAGCCCTCAATGTGCTCGCCAGAGGTAGCCTGACTGCCATTAGGTACCGAGATGAGATCCTCAGACCCCCTGTGAGACCATATGCTGGTGCGGTTGGCCCTGGGTTCCTCCTAATGCAAGACAATGCTAGACCTCATGTGGCTGGAGTGTGTCAGCAGTTCCTGCAAGAGGAAAGCATTGATGCTATGGACTGGCCCGCCCGTTCCCCAGACCTGAATCCAATTGAGCACATCTGGGACATCATGTCTCGCTCCATCCACCAAAGCCACGTTGCACCACAGACTGTCCAGGAGTTGGCGGATGCTTTAGTCCAGGTCTGGGAAGAGATCCCTCAGGAGACCATCCGCCACCTCATCAGGAGCATGCCCAGGCGTTGTAGGGAGGTCATACAGGCACGTGGAGGCCACACACACTACTGAGCCTCATTTTGACTTGTTTTAAGGACATTACATCAAAGTTGGATCAGCCTGTAGTGTGGTTTTCCACTTTAATTTTGAGTGTTACTCCAAATCCAGACCTCCGTGGGTTGATAAATTTGATAATTTTTGTGTGATTTTGTTGTCAGCACATTCAACTGTGTAAAGAAAAAAGTATTTAATAAGAGTATTTAATTCATTCAGATCTAGGATGTGTTATTTTAGTGTTCCCTTTATTTTTTTGAGCAGTGTAGTTAAATCTCCATAGTTTTAGTAAATACTTTTTGGTTGCTTGTTTTGATGCCGCAAACTAACTAAAATCACCATTACAAGACATTTCAGTCATGTCTGATTTATTTCGTTTCAGAGTAAGTACTCACAACTCAGCGTTTTAGCTCAGTAAAGGAGCGGAGTTATAAAACCAGACTATGAAGCTTGAACTGCCGCTGACACCGTTCTTATCCAACGTGGCAAAAACTAATCCTGCGGACCGCCCGGGGCTCTTGAAATAGCGTCATGTATGTGTGTATTCATATGTTCTTGATGAGAGAGCATTTTCAATGTGACGCTGGTGGTTGAGTCACTGTCTCCTAGAAGGACTAGAGACAGGAAACTGTGTCTACAACCCAAATAGCATCCTATTCCTTAAAGTTCTCAACTTTTGACCAGGGCCCATAGGCCTGTTTGGTCAGTGAAACTGGCTAGTGTGTATGGAGGCCTGTACCATAATGAATTGATTTAATTAACGATTCCAGAACTGGACTTCAACTCGGGAAGTGCACTAAAATATTACACATGGGTCAACATGTAATTAAAGTAACTGAGGGAGCACACCACTTTGCTGAAGTTTCTTTTTAATAACACTTAATCTTTCCCTCTTGGTAAGCAAGATGGGTAATAGGAATGTAATTAAATACATTCATATTACAAAGTGGTTCTACCACGGTGTTCATCTTCCTTTTTAATGCTAAAAAGCAAAGCTTCTAATTTCCTACTAGGCCTCTTCCATGTAATTACAGTTCTCTGCATCTGAACAAGTCAAGTTAAAAAAGGTTTGGTATAATAGCAGCCTACATTCATTTGAAATGTAAACACCCCCTGTTTTATAGCAATGTCGCCTTTAATGTTACACAGAAATGATGATAATCTAGCTAATGAAGTCTGAATGGTAGTAATCAGGCAGCTGACGGCAGAGCAGGGGCCAGAATGCCATAAGGCACTTAGGTTTTATAGAATGTTTCCACAGCGGATTCATCTGTGAGGAGGCCAATGAGCCATCCATCAGGAGGAGGGGTGGAGCTGACTGATTCATCTTTCACGCTCCTTTTCTCTCCCCACTGGCAACTCAAGATGCAATCTGCCTGTCACTCATGACACCACGCTTTATGGTTCTGAGCTTGACGAGACCGTCACCATGGGAGGCTGGGGACACGTTTCGGAGAGCGACGCTGGTAAACGTCACTCACGGTCGACGGCTCACTGTTTCAAACCTCCGAGCATACTGTAGCTGTCATTACGAGGTAGCGATACAGCGGAACAAGGACAGCGTTATTCCCTGTTACATAGTAACAGAAAAAGTATCTGTACATTGGAATATTATAACTCAATATTTGATGTAGAAAGAAATGTGATCCGTCATCTTATTTTATTTATATTAGTGAATATTGTATTGTCTATTTTTATCCTCTAAAAATAAACAAAACAAAAAACAAGAACAGTGCTGGTCATCTAATTTCCTATTATGACTCAAACAAGTGAACTGAAGATTCCTGGTTATGTATGTCTTAACAAAGGATCTAATTCCTTTTGTACTTGGTAGAATGCAGTGCAGTTTTGTAGGCTACAGAGCTTATCAGAGTCCAAAACATGTACGCGTCTGCACAGCAGTGTTCTAGAGTGTTGGACCGTTGGCTTTCATTTTTGAATTCTCAGCGAGGCTCAAGCTATTTTTCAACCGTCACCACATACAAACTGGAGCCTCGTTGGTTGGGAATTTTGAAGGAGCGCGGTCGTGTTGTGCCTCCCCCACAGACGGACCACTGGACTATCACGGCTCTGCGCGTGTGGACTTGGAATTATGCTTCAACCTCACAAGGCTCTCCAATTCACATGGGAGGCCTTGAGCACAATAATGGCGACACTATGAAATGTACACACTATTGCATTAATAAATTGTAATATAATAATATATGCCATTTAGCAGACGCTTTTATCCAGAAGCATTTAGCCTAGATGTGGAAAAGATGAGAAAAGTTTAATAAAAAGTTATTGTTTATCAATGTTCTAGACCTAGCCTATTTAGTTTAAATGTCCATGGAGTTTGAAGCTTCCACTATTACCTGAGTCTGTAGGAAGGGGATGGAGACGGGGGTGGGGGCCCCACTCCCCACATTCTCTGTGGTGCAGGTCAGCTGGTGGGCCAGCACCTCCTCCAGTGTGTCAAACTCTTGGTAGCAGGGGAAGCACATGTACACAGAGGCACTATCCATCGCCATACCTGCAACAGGGAGAGAGAGGAGATCTATCTAGACCAAAACAGTGCATTCAATTCAGGTTGGGTGTTCTGTTTTATGTCTGCAAGCAACACGTGAACGCAATTATTAGCCTATAGCCTAACTAATATGTTATTAACCATTGTGTTGTCTTAAGGGTAAAAAATGACCAGCCACTATGTTTAACAGCAGAGAAAATCCCCTAAATGATATTTTTTCAACTTGAAATTTGATGACTTTTCCTAGCGACCCCAACATCAGAAAAAATGAATCATCTCCTTTGTTCATATTTCCATGAAAGCTGTACACCACCAGGGTACAAATATTGTCTTAGGGTAATTTCTGACCCGGCAGTTATACAATCCTTTACACACCACAAAAACCACCAAGATGCAATGAGAAATTGAGATTATGTGCTACTGATTGAACTAAACATGAGTGCACGTTTCAGTGCCCAACAGGTCGTAGATCTGACTTTTTCAGATGTCCAGGAGGAATAAGAGAACAATGATTTAGAAGAGGAGGAGGTATCTGAAGAAGAAGATAGGGAAGAATACAACCCAGAGCATGATGCATCATCTTTAGATGAAGAAATCCCCCAAGCTGAAAGAGACATTTTTGTCAAAGAGCAGCAAAATAACATGGTTGGTGTCCACTGATTGTGAAGAAGGAAAACCCATATATTCACAAAGTGTGTAATGAATGACAGGTTGTTTCTTTGTGCAACATAGATATGGGGTTTAAAATTCAATTAAGCTGCTTTATTTTAGGGGCTTAGTGAAGGCAGGTCATTTTTTACCCTTAGGTCAAGGGGAGTATACAGAATGTTAAGGCTACACAAGGGTTAACATGTAAATGTAGCATATCCACCCCACCATACACACAGAGCTGATGCATCTAAATAGCATCATCTTTATTTGGAGACCGATTGAGAATGTGTTGTATTACCCCATGTATAAATGCTGGCAAATCCTCATTTAAAATGGGAACGATGTAAAAATATTTGATTTAAATCATGTTGTAAACATTGCCCTCTACTGATGGAAATTAGTATCTTCATGTGTTCCTGGGATTTGGTCAGACTGGAGATTTGAACTTTCAGACAAAATGGCAGTAGGTAATTGTAATTTTGTCCACGCTGGTGCTCCTAAAAGGTAGAGAAGGTATGTATATGTAACAAAACATCTGTAAAAACAAAAAAATGCAATGTTTGTTTTCCAAAGAGGGTTGATGGGTTATTAAAAAATACACTACTGACTTTTCGTCCTCAAGCTAGCTAGCAGTAGCCACCGCAGCCAATTTGGAATAGCATTGTCATTTCAGTGGACATGCCATTCCATAATGGCTGCTGTGACTACTGCTATCTAGCATGAGCACGAAAATGACTTTTCTGGGAAAACTAGCAGAATTTCCATCTTCTCGGTGGAGCCGTGTGGATAAAGGTAAAATTAGGAGTACAGTAGCATATCCCATCCATGCATAGAGGTACGTTTTCCGACCCAAATCTCGTGCTGGCTCCAGTGTCTTAATTATATCATGATTGCGTTCTGACCCCAGTGCAGATGTGTAAGTGTAATGGTAGAGTATCTTCTGGCAATAATAATCTATTCCACAATGGTATATGATTAGGTCATGATTGTAGGCTACTTTATACAGCTTTATAGTTTCCCCAACAGAACTACAGAGAATAACATGCAACACAATACGACAAACAGCTAATACCTTTTAGTGGAATTTTGTACTGACACATTGCAATACGTTCACACTAACTTGGAGTGTTTAATTAGTGAATGGCGCCAAATTAATGCCTAAAGTGATCCAGACTCCAAATCCCAGAGGTCAGCAATTTCGCTGTTTGCTATTTTATATGGTGGCTCACTCGCTGGTGACACTGGCAAGTTTATATTTGGTTTAATTTAGCCAACTAACGTTACTATAGTTAGTTGATGCAGGTTTGTGGGAATATAAATAACGTTAGCCTATTCTGTATTGATTGACAGCCAGCTAGCTAGCAACTAGCTAGCATTTCCGCAAACAAACAATTCAAGCAACGTTTAGCTACATTACCACGATTAATATCACATTAAAACTGATTGAGCTTTATCAATACAAGTCAGTTGTCTGGTTAGCTAAACTAATCCACCACTGTCTGCCAGCAGTCGCTCTGAAGATATTTTATGTGCTTTGTAAAAACGACGAAGAAGGGTGGCATTCACTTCTTCTGTGGTGTAATGGCGGCTGCAGTTTCGATGTAAACGTTGGATGTCTCCCCCCGTTGAGACTCCGCGAAAACAGAAATCAGTCCCTGAAATGTTGTCCTGGCTGAGGTCACATTCCATCCATAAAAAGGGAATTAAGTTAGATAATTACAAAATAACAACTCACCGAAAACTGAAGCCGTTATCTCTTGAAGAAACAAGTTGTGTTATTGTTCCAACATGTTAACAAGGCTTGAGCGGATTGGCTGTCTGCTCTCTCGTACGCCGTACACCAATGGCATTCGACTACACTACACAAAAGAACGCATGCCTTTGGTGCAACGTGATGGCTGTCAAAAGTCCCAAACAGGGCACTTAAATTGTTATGGTTTTTCTGTTTATCAACTCGGTTTTCAATAGTTTTTGTTGCAAATAAGATAGAACATGCAACTTTCATTTAAAAAAAATAATGTTTGTCACACACCAGAAATATGCAGTGACATGCTTACAGTCAGCCATAGTAGTACTGCGCCCCTGGAGCAAATTAGGGTTAAGTACCTCGCTCAAGGGCACACATCGACAGATTTTTCACCATGTGTATTCGAACCAACAACCTTATTGGCGCAACGCTCTAACCGCTAAACTACCTGCCGACCTACCGAATTAGTTGGAACCTTTTTGTTTTTATGTAAACATCTTCTTGGAAGTTGAGCTGTAATCACAACATGATCATGATGCAGCGTATGGCTTTGTGCTATTCATTCATAAAACCTCTGAAAGTCTTGAGCAAGGGCACATCAACATATTTTTCAGTCATGTTGGCTTAAGTATTCAAACCAATGACTTTTCGGTTACTGGCCCAGTGCTCTAACCAATAGGCTACGTGCCACCCTACCCAATTAGTTTGACCTTTTATTTTTTTCATGTACATTTCAACATGATCATGATGCAGCTCATGGCTTTGTGCTATTCATTCATAAAACCTCTGAAAGTCTTGAACTAAGACCTCAATCAATCATGTTTTCATCTTTAAGCCCACAGTAACTGAATGCTTATCTATTCCTCAACAGGCTGCTGAAGCACCATGATTCTGCCCCGTCAAGCATTATATCCAGTAGTTGGTAGAACGTATGAACTGTCCCACAGCATTTCTTCTCTCCCCCGGGCTGTTCGGGAGGACGACCGGTTCCTTCAGAGTGTTTAACCCGGCACCAAATGGTATTAAAGAGGCGTCCGGGCACACAGCCAGGGGAGGGCCAGCTAGGGGCCACTCAATCGCCATGGAAACTGCAAGCTGCTTAACATGCTGCAGAATAACATTATTCATCCTTGACGCATTGTATGACGAGTGGAAACATCCCAGACATGTTCTGCATTGAGGGATGTGGTTCATATACTGGAGAGCCCCTGCTTACCGCTACACTCCGTCTGTCCTCCTCATTCGCTCTCCTGTTTCTAGAGACACTTCTTGTCTCACTGAGCTACTGCTGTGGAGCTGATGGAGCTAAGCGGGTCAGACAAGGCCTCTTCCTGTTAATTCAGTAGTGCTGCCGCCTGGACCTGAGGGGCAGATTTAAACTACAATGTTCACTAGATTTCTCTAAAGCACTGGGAGGCAAAAATTCTGTAGAATCCCATCTATAATTTATGTTGAATATAGAAAAAACAGATGCAGCCAAAAGGTTCAGGAATACCTGGCGACCAAAATGAAATCCTGCCCTCCTTGGCAGTCCAGGTTGAATCATGTTGGATGGAAAAGTTAGAACTAAGAACCCCTCTGAGACCAGTCCACAGGAAAGACAGGTTTGAAGTGTGTACTGATCTACAAGCTCTAGAATAGTTATGGAATAGTTCAAGGGTATTATATATGTGACATATCAAGTCTCACCAGATATCAACTGGGCTCTTAAAATCAGAAACAGTAAGGGTGGATACATCATGACAACACCATCAAATGTGCAGATTAAAATATTAAGAATATTTTGATCTGCCTGCCTATTAATCTGCCTATAATGCCCACCTATTCATGAGCCAATGACACCACCCTCCCTTCTGCTCTCCCATCTGTCATTTCATTAACTAGAGGCATTTCATCAAGCAAGGTATCATTTCACTGACATTTGTGTGGTTCCAATAACTATTTTAATTTCATCCTTCCAAGCCATTTGCGTGTTCAGCCACCTGGCTCATGTATACATTGGGGTGGCCTTTCATTAGAGATTTTCCTCCATGATCCTAGCTGTGCCAAAATTCATGAAATACTACGATCTCTCAAGCAATAATGCTTTGATAGGAGTAGTAAATGTCAGATACTACTACAGTTCAAATTTTGGTCAATGGGGTTTAACTCCACATGACATTTGTTGAAGCAGAAGTGACTGTTTCATTTGATTAAAATTGTCTTTCTAGTGGACTTATTTGACAATACTGCTTAACTCAGTTGTATCCTTTCAGATTAGTGGGCATAAAGGAAAGGTGACGAGCAAAGGAAGCGACTCACATTGGCCAGCCCTCCATGGTGACGGTCTCCTCAAAGCTCAGAACCATAAAGCATGGTGTCATGAGTGACAGGCAGATTGCGTCTTGCGTTGCCAGTGGTGAGAAAGATGGATCAGTCAGCTCCACCCCTCCTCCTGATGGATGGCTCCTTGGCCTTCTAACAGATGAATCAGCTGTGGAAACACTATAAAACACTAAGTGCCTTATGGCATTCTGGCCCCTGCTCTGCAGTCATCTGACTTGTTACTACCATTCAGATGTAATTTGCATAAAACAAACAAATGCCATTACTACTTATTGGTGTGTCCTTTAATTGAAGGCCTGTGTAGCGTAAACACACCCAAGTTGATCATAAATTAGATGTCTGACTGCTACTAGCAGCCAAAACAATCAAGTACGCTGGTCAATAAATGTAAATTGTTTTAGTGCCATTCACACCTGACACTACATAAATTGGTGTGCATGCACACTTCGATTCTTTATAAAACATGAGACCAGGGCAGTTTCATCACTTTAATCATGAGTTGAATTATTTATATCAACAAACAAAAGTCTCTCCCAGTCCGTCCCTCTCCCACATCCACTTCAAAACCGTTCCGTTCCCACCAGTGATGTGGTATGACCCTTGTGCAGGGCCATAAAGATCAGGATCACAACAAATTAAAACCATCTCGTGCCAGGAAAATAAAACACAAAAAATAACTCAGCTCTTCAGTTTAGGAAAACATAAGATTTAAAAAAAATTATCCACGCTCTCCCAACTCACACTTTTGTAAGATTTGTCAGTTCATTCATCCATTCTTTAAAGTCAATCACTCATTCATGTAATCACAGACAGAAGTAACAGGTTAAACCCATTACACAAAACACTTGTGGGACACGGGAGAAGGGACACATCACACCACCCTCCCCACTCATCCCCTCATTCAAACCCACCCAGATACAGCAATATCACCAATAACCCTACATAGGATCAGCCATTTATACTGTCGGGACATCAGCGAGACTACCATAGACGCAGTCATGTGAGAATCCCTTCACATCAATGAAAATAAAATGTAGTTCCACCTACTGGCTAGGATGTGTACTTGCAAATACAGGACCTTTATTGGAAAACACTCCCAAGTTCAGATCAAAGTACAGTATCTTGGAAGTTTGATTATTTTGCATGACACGGGGCATTGATGACTTCTTACAAAATAAACCCTTCAGCCGACAACGACCCCCCCCCCCCCCCCAGAGAAACAAAAATAAACCCCCCAAAAATACAATAAATAAAGTGATCATAATATTTGTGGGAAAGGCAACGAGAGAGAAATGGAGGGAGAGAATAAAAACGAGAGAAACATTTTGTTCTGTTATTCCCCCCGAGCCAGGGACTGAAATGAAGTTGTATTTACAGACAGACTGAGGAGAAGGAGCCTGGTCGCTGCTACACCAGCTCCCCTCTGCTAGAGAAAATAAAATGAAATTACAAGAACAATATAATAACAAAAAAAAAGAAAAAAAAAGTAATTGATATTTACAGTGAGAGAAAGAGAGGGAAGTAGAGGCAGAGGAAGGAGGAGAGGAACAGAAGGCTCCAGAAGTGGTTGGGGCATTTACATTTTTTGGGTGCAGGTATTTTAGATCAAACCATCGTTGTTCTGCGGTGACGAGTGGGGAGAGAGAACAGGTGTGGTTGCTCTAACGCATGGTGAACATGCAAGTCTGTGTTGGTGGGCCAGATGAAAACAAGGTTTTACTGATGATAAATCACTGATGCTGTTAGAATCTAGACTTACAAAAACAAGAGTGCTAAAGTGGGTTGATTTGGAGATGGAAGATGTTCCAGGGAAAGTCAAACACACAAAAAACCTCATACACACACACACACACTTACACTTAAGACCTCCCCTACATGCAGTGTAATTGTGCATCTAGACTGAATAGAGGAATACTGAGATAAGGAGGAGTGAAAGTGCCAAGTACTTTCAAAGCTGATGTGACAGAGCTTTGGTTCAAGTATGGCTATATGGCCATTGGTGTACAGGTGTGACTGGAGGAGCCCTACCCCTTCCTATACACACAGGTTGCATATCTCCACTGCACAAGAGATGCAGCGGGCCCCTACAGCTCCGCTCTACTCCCCTTTAGAGATGTGCAAAGGTTACTTCTCACCAACACATGTCTCCAGCTAAACTGACTGGGACAAGAGCTTATAGAAACTGAATATGTACATTCCATTCTTTTAAAAAAGGTCCCTCTTATTCAAATAAAAGACATTAAGACTTTCACCTCAATGTTTCTTCTCAGAAACAGTTTAATAAAACAGCTAGCGGTTCCCGCCTTTGAATTTTTAAACCACCTTTGTGATAAAAGCTTCTAAAAATCACCTCATCCAATTTAAAATGCCAGTTGAATTTGCTGCTGTTTGGTATCCAATTTAATAAAACAAAATAACACAGTTCTTCAATTTTCAGAACTAATTAACACTTTGGACTTGGTTTGGGAGTAATGTCTTGGTAGATGAACATTCCCCAGAGTTTTCCCACTGGCTGCAGGGACTGATCTGCCCACGTGACCATTTGGTTTTTAACCTCTACAATGGAAGATTGTCCTAAACGGTCTGAACTGAAACAGGCCTCAGTTTCGACGCATCCCATTCACTGGCATACATCATTAAAACAAAAATGGACTTTCAAATAAATAAAACAGTTTTTTATAAGGGATAAAATTTGATTAGCAGAGATTATAATACAGAATGGTTTCCGTCAGATTCACCCATCTTCTACAACCCAACAGTCACTGGACTACTGCCACCAACAGATATTTTTTTACACCTATAATGGGAATATTCAAGGGATAATAGATGATTTTGTAGTATTGTTGTTGTATGTGTGCGTGTATAGTTGTCTTTTGAAGTTTGGAGCCAAAAGGGGGTGGAAGAGTAGGAAGAGAGGGATGGGGTTGAGAGGAAAAGGGGAAAGACGGGGTGAATGGGGGACGGGGGGGGTTCAGGTGCTGTTGATGGATCCAGGTACTGAGCTGGGCTGGGCGGTACTGTCCGACACACTGCCATCTGGTGGTGAGAGAGACAGGACATCAGATACACACCACACTAAACACTTCAGTTCACCATCAGGTCAATGCTTTTAATATGTTGGGTTTAACATCCAAACACAGCAATATTCAATTAAAAAGGTTGTTAAATGTTGATTTGAAGCTATATCCCCTATCTTAGTCCTGTAAATATGTAGTCATCTAATAAGCATGTATTAAACATGTAATAAGCATGTGTCGGGTTGGCTGTGCTATACATACCGTGTGAGGCAGGTAATGTCTGTGCTCGAGCGTGAGGAGGAATGAGTGTGGAGTTCAACTGGGGCTGGATAGATAGCTCTGAGAAAGACAAAGAAAGACAAAGAGAGAGGAGGTTCATACTACACACACAGGATACTCAACATACACGCTTCAGACTTACTCTGGAAAACTGAGGGGATTACAGAAGCTTGGGGCAAACAGGGCCAAACAGAGGAGGGCATGGCTACTGACCGAGGGAGGGCCAAACAGAGGAGGGCATGGCTACTGACCGAGGGAGGGCCAAACAGAGGAGGGCATGGCTACTGACTGAGGGAGGGCCAAACAGAGGAGGGCATGGCTACTGACTGAGGGAGGGCCAAACAGAGGAGGGCATGGCTACTGACCGAGGGAGGGCCAAACAGAGGAGGGCATGGCTACTGACTGAGGGAGGGCCAAACAGAGGAGGGCATGGCTACTGACCGAGGGAGGGCCAAACAGAGGAGGGCATGGCTACTGACTGAGGGAGGGCCAAACAAAGGGGGGAGGGGTGTGGACTCACCGACGGGGCTGAAGTTGAAGAGGAGGGGCAGTTCTCGTCCGCTGGGCAGATGGGCAGTGGGCTGGCGCAGCTCTTCGAAGAAGGCGTGGGCGCAGGCCTCCAGGGGGGATAGCCTAGTCACAGGGGTGTACTCTAACAGACGGGAACAGAGGGAGATGGCCTCTGGGGGGGTACGCGGCTTAAACACCTGACGAAGGAAGGGGAAAAAAAGGGCATCTTGTTTGACTCATCTAGGCTGTCGTATTTGTTCCATTTCAAAATGTTCTTTCTCTAATATGGATCCCAATGGAAGACAATGGTGTTAAGGCTATTTAAATAGAACTGAGGGCACAGAGTACCTTTGTCCAGGGGTGTGCTTTGATCTGGGGGAATTTGAACTCTGTGTAGTTGGGGTTCATCTCTCGGATCTGCTCTCTCGTCGGAGTCCCCAAAACCTGGAAGAGTGAAAGATGCATGAAGTTTCTCCAAGAATGATCACTCCTGCCGTCGCCGCCAACGTCGACCTGCGCCCCCCGCCAACGTCGGCCTGCGCTCCCGCCGCTGCCAACGTCGGCCTGCGCTCCCGCCGCCACCGCCGCCGCCAACATAGACCTGCGCTCCCGCCGCCGCCAACAACATAGACCTGCGCTCCCGCCGCCGCCAACAACATAGACCTGCGCTCCCGCCAACATAGACCTGCGCTCCCGCCAACATAGACCTGCGCTCCCGCCAACATAGACCTGCGCTCCCGCCAACATAGACCTGCGCTCCCGCCAACATAGACCTGCGCTCCCGCCAACATAGACCTGCGCTCCCGCCAACATAGACCTGCGCTCCCGCCAACATAGACCTGCGCTCCCGCCAACATAGACCTGCGCTCCCGCCAACACAGACCTGCGCCCCCGCCAACACAGACCTGCGCTCCCGCCTCCGCCAACACAGACCTGCGCGCCCGCCGCAGCCAACACAGACCTGCGCGCCCGCCGCAGCCAACACAGACCTGCGCGCCCGCCGCAGCCAACACAGACCTGCGCGCCCGCCGCAGCCAACACAGACCTGCGCGCCCGCCGCAGCCAACACAGACCTGCGCGCCCGCCGCAGCCAACACAGACCTGCGCGCCCGCCGCAGCCAACACAGACCTGCGCGCCCGCCGCAGCCAACACAGACCTGCGCGCCCGCCGCAGCCAACACAGACCTGCGCGCCCGCCGCAGCCAACACAGACCTGCGCGCCCGCCGCAGCCAACACAGACCTACGCTCCTGCCGCCGCCGCCAACATAGACCTATAGTTGAAGTCGGAAGTTTACATACACTTAGGTTGGAGTCATTAAAACTCGTTTTTCAACCACTCCACAAATTTCTTGTTAACAAACTATAGTTTTGGCAAATCTGTTAGGACATATACTTTGTACATGACACAAGTCATTTTTCCAACAATTGTTTGCAGATTATTTCACTGTATCACAATTCCAGTGGGTCAGAAGTTGACATACACTATGTTGACTGTGCCTTTAAACAGCTTGGAAAATGACAGAAAATGCTGTCATGGCTTTAGAAGCTTCTGATGGGCTAATTGACACCATTTGAGTCAATTGGAGGTGTACTTGTGGATGTAGTTCAAGGCCTACCTTCAAACTCAGTGCCTCTTTGCTTGAAAATCAAAAGAAATCAGCAAGACCTCAGAAAAAAAATTGTAGACCTCCACAAGTCTGTTACATCTTTGGGAGCAATTTCCAAGAGCCTGAAGGTACCACGTTCATCTGTACAAACAATAGTACTCAAGTATAAACACCATGGGACCACGCAGCGGTTATACCACTCAGGAAGGAGACGCGTTCTGTCTCCTAGAGATGAACGTACTTTAGCGCGAAAAGTGCAAATCAATCCCAGAACAGCAGCAAAGGACCTTGTGAAGATGCTGGAGGAAACAGGTACAAAAGTATCTATATCCACAGTAAAACGAGTCCTATTTTGACATAACCTGAAAGGCCGCTCCGCTCCTGAAAG
Organism: Oncorhynchus mykiss; assembly: GCF_013265735.2. Taxonomy (NCBI): domain Eukaryota; kingdom Metazoa; phylum Chordata; class Actinopteri; order Salmoniformes; family Salmonidae; genus Oncorhynchus; species Oncorhynchus mykiss. The sequence goes on along the minus strand of NC_048567.1, from coordinate 12,455,536 downwards.
CCACTGCTCCAAAACCGCCATAAAAAAGCCAGACTACGGTTTGCAACTGCACATGGGGACAAAGACCGTACTTTTTGGAGAAATGTCCTCTGGTCTGATGAAACAAAAATAGAACTGTTTGGTCATAATGGCCATCGTTATGTTTGGAGGAAAAAGGGGGAGGCTTGCAAGCTGAAGAACACCATACCAACTGTGAAGCACGGGTGTGGCAGCATCATGTTGTGGGGGTGCTTTGCTGCAGGAGGGACTGGTGCACTTCACAAAATAGATGGCATCATGAGGCAGGGAAATGATGTGGATATATTGAAGCAACATCTCAAAACATCAGTTTTGCTAAAGCTTGGTCGCAAATGGGTCTTCCAAATGGACAATGACCCCAAGCATACTTCCAAAGTTGTGGCAAAATGGCTTAAGGACAACAAAGGTATTGGAGTGGCCATCACAAAGCCCTGACCTCAATCCAATAGAAAATTAGTGGGCAGAACTGAAAAGGCATGTGCGATCAAGGAGGCCTACAAACCTGACTCAGTTACACCAGCTCTGTCACAAGGAAATTATTGTGGGAAGCTTGTGGAAGGCTATCCAAAACATTTTACCGAAGTTAAATAATTTATAAGGCAATGCTACCAAATACTAATTGAGTGTATGTAAACATCTGACCCACTGGGAATGTGATGAAAGAAATAAAAGCTTAAATAAATCACTACTATTATTCTGACATTTCACATTCTTAAAATAAAGTGCTGATCCTAACTGACCTAAAACCAGGAATTTTTACTAGGATTAAATGTAAAGAATTGTGAAAAACTGAGTTTAAATGTATTTGTCTACGGTGTATGTAAACTTCTGACTTCAACTGTACGCTCCTACTGCCGCCACCAACAGACCTAACTCCCTCTTCTTTCCATCTCCCACCCCTACAGTTTGGTGTCCACTCTTCTCTACCTTGATGATCTCTACCAGTTGGTCCACTCCACTGTCCCCGGGGAAGATGGGCTGTCCCAGCAGCAGTTCGGCCAGCACGCAGCCTGCTGACCAGATGTCAATGTTGGATGTGTAGTCCGTGGCGCCAAAGATGAGCTCAGGGGCACGGTAGTACCGCGAGCAGATATAGGACACGTTGGGCTCCCCGCGAACAAGCTGCTTAGCACTGGAGACAAGAGGGGGAGAGAGGTGGTCAGTCAGAGAAAAATATATTGAGACAGTAAGACAGAGATCGATTTAGACAGACTGAACAGTAAGGCGGCATTTACACAGGCAGCCCAATACTGATTTCTTCTTTTTTTTTACCAATCAGGTCAGCCCTGAAAAATCTCTCTAATGACCAATTAGTGGGAAAAAGATCAGAAGAATTGAGATGCGTTTACACAGGCAGCCTAAGGAACACAGTCAGAGCCATTCAGAGATGGCCAGAGGTGCTCACTGACAGACAGACAGACTAACCTGCCGAAGTCACAGAGTTTGAGGATGGCCGTCTCGGGGTCCACCAGCAGGTTCTGGGGTTTGATGTCTCTGTGACACACGCCCTGGGAATGGATATAGGCCAGACTGCGGAACAGCTGGTACATGTACACCTGGGGGGAGAACACAGGACACATGATGTTAACACACACACACACACACACACACAGTTAGCAGCCAGTAGCACTGATCATCATAATCTCCTCCATTACTACTACAGTCATGCCAAGTGTCCAGACGGATACAGTTGGTCACCAACTTCTCTGCACTCAGAACAGTCAAACATTCTGGATGTATGCAACTTACTCAAACACATTACTAGAACTTGTGGGTTCTCTGCTTTAGACATGCCAGTAAAATGTTCCCATCGCAAAGCTTAGAGCTAGCATGGCAGAAGATGTGACTGTATGTGTGTAAGGGTTTCTGGCTGTCTGAGTGTGCGTGTGTTGGGGTCGCTCTATTGGGTCGTTAGCTGTGTTATTGGGCACACAGGGTGCAAGGGGGAGACAGACGGGTGTTGAGAGGGGGACGAGGTTGCCTGGCTATGGCAGGAGGGCAGATTTAGAGGGAAACAAGAGCTTAATTGCACACCACAGAGAGAGCGGGGGGGTGCAGAGGAGTGAGAGATGGAAAAACCTTTTTATTTTTGCATACAATATTTACTGTTCAATTCTAATAGTTTGTTGATATTGTTGTGTCTTCTCACTTCTGTTTGCCACAGCAAGTTAAATAAACAGTAATGTAAACATGTTTCCCATGCTAATAAAGCCCCTTTGAATTTAATTGGAGAGAAAGGGGCTGAAGAGTAGTGAGGGAAGAAGGGAACAAGGAGAGAGGAAGGAAGGGAAGAGATGCAGATAAAGAGAGAGTAGGGAGGGATGAGAGGAGCACAGGGAAAGGTGGAAAGGAGTGTAGAGATGCTGAGTGAGGGCAGTGTGTGTGTGTGTATGATCAGTATGCATCTCCACACCACAGGAGAGAGCAGCAGGGTGGGCTGAGGCAAATGGGCCATGAGACACAGATAGTCCTCTCTGCTGCCACGGGGCATAGCACACACACACACAAAGCTAACAGACAACATAAGTGCCCTTTTTAACAGACAACCAGCTTACTGCAAACAGAGAAATTTGGTTTCTCTTTCGCTCTAATTTTTTCAATTCTAAAACACTGAAGTAGGTATTGTCCCCAAGAAATCTGATGTAGGAAAAGCAGAGAATGGATGAGTTGGAAAAGAGAGGTGACAGAGAGAAAGACTATGAAGTATGAAGTTTACATACACCGTAGCCAAATACATTTAAACTCAGTTTCACAACTCCTGACATTTAATCCCAGTAAAAATTCCCCGTATTAGGTCAGTTAGGATCACCACTTTATTTTAAGAACGTGAAATGTCAGAATAATAGTAGAGAACGATTTATTTCAGCTTTTATTTCTTTCATCACATTCCCAGTAGGTCAGAAATTTACATACACTCAATTAGTATTTGGTAGCACTGCCTTATAAATTATTTAACTTGGGTCAAACGTTTTGGGTAGCCTTCCACAAGCTTCCCACAATAAGCTGGGATAATTTTGGCCCATTCCTCCTGACAGGGCTGGTGTAATTGAGTCAGGTTTGTAGGCCTCCTTGCTCGCACACACTTTTTCAGTTCTGCCCACAAATGTTCTATGGGATTGAGGTCAGGGCTCTGAGATGGCCACTCCAATACCTCGACTTTGTTGTCCTTAAGCCATTTGGCCACAAATGGGAAGTATGCTTGGGGTCATTGTCCATTTGGAAGACCCATTTGCGACCAAGCTTTAACTTCCTGACTCTTGTCTTGAAATGTTGCTTCAATATATCCACCTAATTTCCCTGCCTCATGATGCCATCTATTTTGTGAAGTGCACCAATCCCTCCTGCAGCAAAGCCCCCCCACTACATGACGCCACCACCCCCGTGCTTCACCGTTGGGATGGTGTTCTTTAGCTTGCAAGCCTCCCCTTTATCCTCCAAACATAACGTTGGTCATTATGGCCAAACAGTTATATTTTTGTTTCATTAGACCAGAGGACATTTTCCCAAAAAGTACAATCTCTGTCCCCATGTGCAGTTGTCAGACCGTAGTCTGGCTTTTCCATGGCGGTTTTGGAGCAGTGGCTTCTGAAATCAGCCAAGACCTCAGAAAATGCAGTGGCGGAGATCTTTGTGGTCTATACTCGGTCTTGTCTCAGGATGGTAAGTTGATGGTTGAAGATATCCTTCTAGTGGTGTGGGGGATGTGCTTTGGCAAAGTGGGTGGGGTTATATCCTGCCTGTTTGGCCGTGTCCGGGGGTGCTACCTGTCCCAGACCTGCTGTTTTCAACTCTCTAGAGACAGTAGGAGCAGTAGAGATACTCTCAATGATCGGCTATGAAAATCCAACTGACATTTACTCCTGAGGCGCTGACTTGTTGCACCCTCGACAACTACTGTGATTATTATTGTTTGACCATGCTGGTCATTTATGAACATTTGAACATCTTGGCCATGTTCTGTTATAATCTCCACCCGGCACAGCCAGAAGAGGGCTGGCCACCCCTCATAGCCTGGTTCCTCTCTTGGTTTCTTCCAGGGTTTTGGTCTTTCTAGCAAATTTTTCCTAGCCACCATGCTTCTACACCTGGATTGCTGGCTGTTTGGGGTTTTACGCTGGGTTTCTGTACAGCACTTTGATAGATCAGCTGATGTAAGAAGACAGAACGCGTCTCCTTCCTGAGCGGTATGACGGCTACGTGGTCCCATGGTGTTTATTCTTGCATACTATTGTTTGTACAGATGAACGTGGTACCTTCAGGCATTTGTAAATTGCTCCCAAGGATGAACCAGACTGTGGAGGTCTACAATTTATTTTCTGAGGTCTTGGCTGATTTCTTTTGATTGTGCCGTGATGTCAAGCAAAAAGGCACTGAGTTTGAAGGTAGGCCTTGAAATACATCCACAGGTACACCTCTAATTGACTCAAATGATGTCAATTAGCCTATCAGAAGCTTCTAAAGCCATGACATAATTTTCTGGAATTTTCCAAGCTGTTTAAAGGCACAGTCAACTTATTGTATGCACACTTCTGACCCACTGAAATTGTGATACAGTGAATTAGAAGTGAAATAATCTGTCTGTAAACAATTGTTGGAAAAAATTACTTGTGTCATGCACAAAGTAGAGGTCCTAACAGACTTGCCAAAACTATAGTCAACAAGAAATTTGTGGAGTGGTTGAAAATCGAGTTAATGACTCCAACCTAAGTGTATGTAAACTTCCGACTTCAACATCAATGTGTTTTCTTCTCATCAGATCCTTGGGGGAAAGAGTCCTCTAGTCAAATACAGTACCATTTAGGGTACTCAGACTTTTACATCGTCATTCCGTCCTTCTCTCATGACTCTCCCAAGACGGGATTTACAGTATTAGCGGATTAGTACTCAAGGGGGAGCCATTACCAGAAGGCTAACAAAATTAGTACAAGTAATGGCAAATTTCCATGAATGCTGCTAGCGAAATGTGCCAACAAGCACAAATGAAAATAAAGTAATTGCAAAGACAGGCAATCCAGCTCATAAAGTTATACATACGTAGGAGCTACCGAATATAATTTTTGGTGAATTTGGACATTTACAAGCAAATGTGAATGAAATACATTGTACAAACAAAGTTGACATGTTTGTCTGAAGGAAGAACAGTACTGGCTCTGGACCAGTATGTGAACACATTGCGTCTGTGTGCAGTCGCTCGGGCAACGGGCCTGTCTGCTCTGCTCGGAGAAGATGATAGCAAGTTCAACTTTGGTGTCGCTTTCATGAAAAATGAAGAATTCTGCATTTAGGAGAAAAGTTATATCTTGCTGCGCTTTGTAAACTCAGATCTAAAATAATTCTTTACGTAATTTCTGCTCGGCATCAGACAAATGTTGTGCTTCAGTTGCACTTGTCCACTGGGATGAGAACTCACTAAGGGCATTCTATCAGCAGACAGCTCTCTGATGTGTAGCTACTTTTCCTCAGTGTAACCAGCCTACTTCTCTCTGGTAAAACGCAAGATTAACTTCAAGCAAAACATTAGGAAATGTAGCCAGCTACATTGTTTCTATGATAAACATTAGAAATATGATGGCCATGCATTGGTTTATTTTTTGCAAAAGAATACCTTGTATTTTCATTGTAAGCTCATTTACAATGCAAATAGCTTTGCACTTCTGTTGTCATCTGATGAAAATGAAGCACATTTCTGCTGAATGTGTTGAGCCAATGTATTTTCTGGGAAGGAAAACTATAGTTGCATGTCCCTGATCCCTCTATTGAGGCAAAAAAATGAACACTTGACTGTTAATATACAGCTGGACCCACTTGCTCCCGCTTTCTTCTGTTCTATGTACAAACAAACACGGGACTGGCTTTCTGGGGAACTACGTTAAGCTTCATAACGTAAATAATGTGACAGGTGAAATGAAGAACACAATCCAGTTCATCTCCTAATGTATTGCACAAGTTGACTGAAGGTATTTACTTAAAGTAGCTACAAATATGAACATTTATTGAAAAACTTCATTTCCAAATACCCCGGTACAGCGCCCAAGCCTAGTACCATTTCATTTAAATAGAGAGCTCTGCCTCTAACAGCATGGAGCTTAGAGAAACGATGGAGGGGTGATAGGGCAAGCGAGAGATGAGGAGAAGACAGACAGACTGAGTGAGAAAGAGGGAGAGTGAGAAAAAGAGTGTGAAAAAAAACCAATGACAGAGAGAACGAGGATAAAAGGGAGGGAAAGTAATAAGAGAAACATGGGAAGAGAAGAAGTAGTGAGTGCATTACCTTGACGTATATAATGGGAATGGTGGTCTTGGCCTTGTTGAAGTGCCGGGCCACCCTGTACACGGTCTCTGGAACAAAGTCCAGCACTAGGTTCAGATACACCTCATCTTTCTGTAAGGGAAGAACAATAAAAGAGCAATGTTGTTGAATCCATTTTGTAATGTAATCCATTTTGTAATGTAATCCATTTTTTCACAAGTCTGGATTTGACTTTTTGCGGCATAAACGTGAAAATGTCAAATGTTGTTCCCAATACCTGGTAGTGTGACTTGTACATACCTTGTCCCCACTGGAGTAGAAAAAGTAACGTAGTCTGACTATGTTGCAGTGGTCCAATTTCCTCATGATCTGTAGTTCTCGGTTCTGGAGTATAGAAATAGCAAGGGGTGTAATTTAGGTCTCAAGATTTCATCAGTTGGGCAGTAGTAACATTGAGGTATGGGGAGAGAACATACAGAAATACACGTGATAGTGTGAGAGTGATGGGTGGGGGGGGGATGGTGTGTTTCTGTAGACTGCCAGTGGAAGTGAGTTGCACTGTGTGTGTGTGTAGACCAGTGTTTCAGTTGAGTCACTAAACCGAGTCGTGTGCTTGAGCCCGAGTCAAGTCACAAGTCTAAGGCTAAGTTGAGTTTGAGTCACCAATGGTGAAGTCCGTGCTCGAGTCCTGATCCAAGTGCTCAAGTCTGAGACACTGGGTTGGTGTTTAACAAAAAAGGAACACAATAATATCGGTTTATGTGCACATAAGAAAAAAAGTTTGAAAGCAAAGGAATGAGTCCGGGGTTCTTTAGACACATTTGGTATTTTGGTTACAAAAGTTTTTTTGCTCGCTTGTATTGGCAGCTTGCTAGCTTGATGCTTGTATGTCGCGCCTCTTGATTTGGCTTGGATTTGGTAGACGAAATCTGCCCAGCAACAGCTAGTGGCAGTCTGGTGGGAAGATTTTCATGTGAGCATTGAAATAATACAAAGATTCTCCTCCAGTTGCACAAAGGTCATAATTGCCTACAATATGCAATAGCCCATAAAAAAAAGTCCTTCATACACAGGATCAAACATTTTATTTTAATAGAAGGTTCAATGATGTCTTGAAGGGATGAATGGTCTCTGGACAGAATTGGCTATTGCTCCTGTAAGATTATTATTTCCAATAATTGTAACAGGCTCTCTGCTTTTTGTAAATCGCCCACTGAAAAGTTGTTTTTTTTATTCCAGAGTGAAACCCAGAGGAAGACTAGGGAAAGTGGGAGGGTAGAGCGAGATGACAAATTCAAAGACAGCCTACTTTTTAATACTCAAGGGGAGAGAGAGACAATAGCTAGACTTGTTTTCCTTTTAAACTACTATTGTTTTCAATTTCATAAAGCAGTGTGTGTTTCTTAACCAGGCAAAGCTAAATAGTAGGTGGTTACAGGGAAATGAGTCGCTAACGCGATGTGCAGCCTACATACCCCCTCTATTTATTGTTGTGTTACAGCCTGAATTCAAAATGGATTAACTATTTTTTTCCTCACCCATCTACACACAATACCCTACAAAATGAAAACAATAAAAATATTTTGCCACATGTACTGACAATGAAATACAGAAATATCTCATTTACATAAGTAATCTGTAGAAGCACCTTTGGCAGCGATTCCAGCTGTGAGTCTCTGGGTAAGTCACTAAGAGTTTCCACACCTGGACTGTGCAACATTTGGCCCTTCTTTTAAAAAAAATAGAATTCTTCCAAGCGCTGTCAAATTGGTTGTTGATTGTCGCTAGACAGCAATTTTCAAGTCTTGCCATAGATTTTCAAGTAGATTTAAGTCAAAACTGTAACCTGGTCACTCAAGAACATTCACTGTCTTCTTGGTACGCAAACTCCAGTGTAGATTTGGCCTTGTGTTTTAGGTTACGGTCCTGCTAAAAGGTGAATTCATCTCCCAGTGTCTGGTGGAAAGCAGACTGAACCAAGTTTCTCTAGGATTTTTCCTGTGCTTAACTCCAGTCTTTTTTATCCTGAAAAACTCCCCTGGCCTTAATTGCAAGCATTCACATAACATGATGCAGGCACCACTATGCTTGAAAATATGGAGTGGTACTCAGTAGTGTTGTAATTCTGCATTCAAGACAAAAAGCTAATTGCAGTATTACTTTAGTGCCTTGTTGCAAACAGGGTGCATGTTTTGGAATATTTTCATTCTGTACAGGCTTCCTTCTTTTCATTCTGTCAATTTTATCCTATCACAACCAACTCTGCAACTGTTTTAAAGTCACCATTGGCCTCATGGTGAAATCCCTGAGAGGTTTCCTTCCTCTACGGCAACGGAGTCAGGAAGGACGCCTGTATATTTGTAGTGACCAGGTTTTAGTATTTATTAATTCGACCATAAAAAATAAAAAAAGCATACATAAAACAGTGTATTGATACACCATCCAAAGTGTAAGTAATAACTTCACAATGCTCAAAGGGATATTCAATGTTCAATGCCTTCTTTCCGAGGCATTGGAAAACCTCCCTGGTCTTTGTGGTTGAATCAGTGTTTGAAATTCACTGCTCGACTGAGTGACCTTACAGATAATTGTAAGTGTGGGGTACAAAGACGAGGTAGTCATTCAAAAATCATGTTAAACACTTATTGCACACAAATTGAGTCCATGCAACTTATGTGACTTGTTAAGCACATTTTTACTCCTGAACTTTAGGCTTGTCATTACAAAGGGGATGAATATTTATTGACTCGAGGCATTTCAGCTTAACATTTTCCATTCATTTGTAAAAATTGTGAAAAACGTAATTCCACTTTGACATCACGGGGTATTGTGACAAAAACGCCTCAATTTAATTTTCAATTCAGGGGGTGTGAATATTTTCTGAAGGCACTTTGATCGGAGGCAGTACGTGAGCGGAGCCTGGCTTCCTGTCTGCCCACACTCAGCGCTTTCTTTCGCCGCAGTGCGTGTGCCAGTGTAACCGTTCCAGTCCAAGTGAAAATACACGGGAAGGTGAGTCCGAGTCACCAATGGTCGAGTACTTCAGCTCGAGTACTACAACACTAGCGTAGAGTGCCAGTGGAAGTGGGTTGTGCTGTGTGTCTGTAGACTTTGTACCTTAAACCTCTTATCCTGCAGAACCTTCTTGATGGCCACCATCTCCTGGCTGTCAATGAGGCGGGCCTGGTACACCACGCCGAAGGAACCATTCCCGATCACCTTGATGTCTGTGTAGGACACCTCCTGTGGGCGGTCTGGACCCTGGCCTGGTGTGGCCACCACAGTCGTCACCTTGCCACTGTCTCCTGGGGGAGAGGTACAGAGGTCAAAACACATTAAGGTTTAAGGACCATTTGGGGAGGGGGCTAAAGGACTCCCAGTATTTTAGATGTTATCCAGATGCAGGGACACACACACGGGACCATGAATCTGGTTTAGAGGCAGGAAACGTGGTGACGGTCACCTCATCCTTTCTCCAATCCCCTGAGGGGAAACACTAAAAAACAAATGTTCATCACCCCCCCCCCCCCCCCCCCCCTCTCTCTCTAAATGTCCGTAACCTCGAAAGCCTCTCCCCAAAGACACATAATACTAGCTGGTAATGAGCTGTAGTAGCTACAGTGAACCACCTCCACCCTGCCTCGCCTTCCCCGGCTCCCCAGGGGGAGGCTGCACGCCTGGCTGTCACAGCTCTGAACTTCGCTAACCTCTTCACCCCCTCACTACACTGGCCAGTACGGTTTAAATATGAGGAACCTGACAATATTGAGAAATGCATTCTTGCTTTCCTCTGTTTCTTGAGGTAATGGGCGATTTAACACAGTGGATTTGGTGAAAGTGAGGGCTCTCCAACATAGCTTTGACAGAATGTCAGATCTATAATTACTGTCTTCAAGGAAGGGAGGGTGCGTTTCTAAAGTGTTTGAACGGGGCCGGGATGATACCAGTATTGCGATACTCAAAGTATCACAATACTGGTATCATCACAGCCCTACTGTCTGTCTGATGTGCGACCTTGTGGAAAGGAAGATTCTCTGAGCTCATACAGTGAGTGACAGATCTACTTCGGGTCAGACGTGCAGCTCAGCTTGTTGGCTGTGTCTGTGAATGGTTGAGGGTGAACTGACTGACACAGCAGCACCAGAGAAGCACAGATTGTGAAGAGAGGAGGAACACTACAGTAGAGGTAGGGCCTGGAGCCAACGAGCTTGTCAGAGCCTGTGATAGCATTGAATGGACAGTACAGTAGCACGCCCAGTGAGTGTGTGCACCGGTTCCTCCATTCGCCTGCCTCAACATGACCATGCTTTCTCTAATAACTCTGTATCTCCCAGTTATATTCTAAAGTCTGACAAGGCCTCTTGAACAAAGCTGTGTAAGTGGGTGACTAGCTTAAGATTGTTGAGAAGACAAATTTGGATCTTCCTCTGCTGAAGATGGATTTAATTTGGATCCTCTATTTCTAATTGTAAAGCCGGACTATGTCAGTCTCAGGAATCAGACTGGAAGGGAGGGTGAACGGCAGGAGCTTTTGTTCAGCACTGCTAAAAGCATTAGGTGGGCTCAGTTGATTGATGGCTTTAAAGTCAACTCCTATGATGTAGACTAGACACCTCTGGATGCCTCTGGAAGGCATGTTGTAATAAACACACTGGAGATACCACACATAGCTTTTCACATACTAGTATACGAAGGGTCATCATAGCTAGAGGTAGATTTCACACTGGGTAGGCATTAGATTCATTGATTAATCCAAACCAGATCCTTACATGACTCACTAAACTATTCTTCCTTCTGAAGTCTCATACGACCAGAGAACGTCGTCTGATCTGTAATCATGTGGCTCACAGCGTTTGCGTCTGTGTAGCCCTCTTCTTAAGGAGTGGAGTCAGTGGGGAGAGTTTTAAATATGAAACAGCAGTGGCATGATAGTCACTTTAATAATGAATGCAAAGATGAGCAGTCAGACAGATCAGCTGTCAGGGAAGTGCTTTGGTTCCTAAAGAGGAAGTTAACACACAGGTCTGATGAGTATGATTGAATAAAAGAGTAAGAGGGAGAGAAATGATTTCCAGAACACTCAGACTTTAGTCTCAAGTAACTCATAACTTATTTCTAAATATAAAGCGAGTGAACACGGTCACAAAAAGGATTAGCGATTACACAGCCATGCATTACAACTAGAGGTCGACCGATTATGATTTTTCAACGCCGATACCGATTATTGGAGGACCAAAAAAGCCGATACCGATTCATCTGACAATTTTTTTTTTGTAATAATGACAATTACAACAATACTGAATGAACACTTATTTTAACTTAATACATCAATAAATTCAATTTAGCCTCAAATAAATAATGAGACATGTTTAATTTGGTTTAAATAATGCAAAAACAAAGTGTTAGAGAAGAAAGTAAAAGTGCAATATGTGCCATGTAAGAAAACCAACGTTTCAGTTCCTTGCTCAGAACATGAGAACAAATGAAAGCTGGTGGTTCCTTTTAACATGAGTCTTAAATATTCCCAGGTAAGAAGTTTTAGGTTGTAGTTATTATAGGACTATTTCCCTCTATACCATTTGTATTTCATTAACCTTTGACAATTGGATGTTCTGATAGACACTTTAGTATTGACAGTAACAGTATAGCTTCCGTCCCTCTCCTCGTTCCTCCCTGGGCTCGAACCAGCAACACAACGACAACACCACCATGCAGAGTAAGGGAAACAACCACAGGCTCAGAGCGAGTGATGTTTGAAACATGCGCTAACTAGCCAGCCATTTCACTTCGGTTACACCAGCCTCATCTCGGGAGTTGATAGGCTTGAAGTCATAAATAGCGCAATGCTTGACGCACAACGAAGAGTTGCTGGCAAAACACATGAAAGTGCTGTTTGAATGAATGTTTACGCACCTGCTTCTGCCTTCCACCACTCAGTCAGATTATATGCAACACAGGACACGCTAGATAATATCTAGTAATATCATCAACCATGTGTAGTTAACTAGTGATTATGATTGATTGTTTTTTTCTAAGTTACGTTTAATGCTAGCTAGCAACTTACCTTGGCTTACTGCATTCGTGTAACAGGCAGTCTCCTTGTGGAGTGCAACGAGAGAGAGGCAGGTCATTATTGCGTTGGACTAGTTAACTGTAAGATTGGATCCCCCGAGCTGACAGGGTGAAAATCTGTCGTTCTGCCCCTGAACGAGGCAGTTAACCCACCGTTCCTAGGCCGTCATTGAAAATAAGAACGTGTTCTTAACTGACTAGCCTAGTTCAATAAAGATTAAATAAAGGTGTTAAAAAAATCCCCCCCAAAAAATCAGCAAAACCGGTATCCAAAAATACCGATTCCGGTTGTTATGAAAACTTGAAATGGGCCCGAATTAATCGACCATTCCGATTAATCGGTCGACCTCTAATTACAACCAAACATTTATTTATGCCAGAGCTACAGTATCCCTTTGAGAGAGGTAGCTAGTCGGCTAGTATTGCTATGCAGTGGCTGGTCTGGCACTAGAGAATATTAATCAGATTAGTGGCACTGCCACTTACCCTCTAAAACAGTGTTCCTCAACTCCAGCCCTGGTGGCCCACAACTGCAGTTTTGTTCCAGACCTGGGCCAGTTTCCCAAAAGCATTTTAAGGCTAAATTAGTCTTAGAAGCATAGGATCATATGGTTCTAACAATGAACTTAGCCTTAAGATGCTTTTGGGAAACCGGGCCCAGTACTAATATAGACACACCTGATGCAACTAATTCACTGACCATCACGCCCTTCATTAGTTGAATCAGGTGTAGGTGTGTTAGTGCTGAAACAAATATGTGCAGTCATGTGGGTCCCCAGGATAGGAGCTGAGAACAACAGAGCAGTAGGAAGCTGAGAAACATCAGTAACGCTAAGTGCAGCCCCAGGATACTAAGATAATCCCAGTGGCAATTATTGCCTATGACTTGTCTTGTCTGACACATTTTGTCAGACATTTACAACCCTTGATCTTGGCTTTGCACTTCACTTAGACAAGTCAGTGTTATTTCCAGAAACCGAACAGTAGCGCGGCACCTTTGTTGGGGTTTCTGGTAAGTCCAGACACCTCCAGACCAGGAACAATGCTTATCAGTGGGCACACCCTTCTAGGAATGCAGTACTGTGGTCAGGAGAGACCAAATCAGACCCCATTCAAAACAGAGGATTACTGTTAGAACGCCTGAACAGAGACTCAGCACTGAAGTGCTGATTAGGTTAGGTGTTCATGTATACCCTACTGGCCTGAGAAGACATTTGACCAGCACCGTCATTTATCTGTCGCTCACCTGTTTCCAGTCTTCATCTCCCACCTCTAGCTTTCTTTCCAATGATTCACTCACCCTCCCTGCCTGCTTTCTTTGCCTGCCTCCCCCAATCTCTACAGTCAAATCCCTTCACACTGAAGCTTCAACATTTTCCCATAGGGTTCCATTGGAGAGCTGAACACATTCACAGTGCAGTCTGAAGTGCCATGGTTTACCCAGGCCGGGTCTTCAACATGGCAGGGCTATCAGAATAGCAGTCAGTGATCAGAATGGAAATTGGTATGCAACGTTTCTGGTTTTCAACTGAATAAATGTCAGCGGCAAATACATCTGAATTGATAAAAGTGTTAGGTTTAATAAAGACCCACTAAAGTCTTACCAAAATATGGGTACACTTTCAACCACCACCTGACATATGGCAGAGTAGACTATGTCTGTTTGACATGGACATTGTGGTGCAATGTTCCAGATTTGGTTTTCCCTAAGTCTGACTGTGTCAACACCTCCCTGTAGGTATTCTGCCAACACAGCATATCCAAACTACCATTGGGCATACAGTCCATTTCTGTCATTGCACTGGCTGTAGAAATTGGTGAGAATGAGACCTGTTGGAAGAATCTTCAATGTACGGAAATCTCAATGGAAATCTATCTATCAATATATGGACACGTGTGAAATTATGCAAATATAAGGAAAATCAATCATAAATCTTGAACAATGACGAGATGAGACCAACACATATTGTATTTGGAAATACGTGGTTATGATGATAGTATTATTCCAATAACAAGATAGATACGTAACGGTTCCTTACCACCCACATTATTGCTCAATCTAAAACGGTTGACCAAAGAACTGCAAAACAAAACTGGACTTGTAACGTTATAAAAATGACATTGACAGACCTTTGACACAGCGCACTCCAGCAATCTGGCTGGCTAATATATTCCTGCCATGGACAAGCTAACCAAACTGGCAAACTAGCACGCAAATTGTTCTTGAACAAGTTAAGCTAATTGTTCAGGGTCACAGTAAGCCATGTTGTATAAGTACCCAATAAATTACGTTATGTGAACTGAATTAACGGTAACCTCGTCTCCTCTAAATAGCATATATAGCTGTTAGCTAGGTTACCGGTCTAACGTTAGCTAGCTAACTAAGCAACCAGCTACATAACTTCCAATGCTAATAGCCAAGATTACCGGCTAACTAGCTAAATGAGGACGACGGTCAACCTTGTTTGATATCACCTAGGTAGGTAACGTTACCGCTGATGCCCGTTTTTTCCAATCTGGCTTCCAACGACAAATATCACGGAAATCTGGTTCCAATCTATTTTCATCAATTTCTCCCCAGTTTCTCACATCGTATAAACGTTTCGCCTCAAATGCTATGCTAGTTAACGTTTGTCAGATCTGCCACAATCAAAGCCCGGCTTGATCCCTCTGTCCCTTTTACAAAAACATACATAGCCTAGCCAGCTAGTTAGCTAGCTACCTAGGTTAGCTTTGCGAAATGATAACATCGACAGTTTTATCAATTTGTTTAGTTAGATACTTGCTGTAAATTATCAGTACACACATATATCCCGATCCCTTCGTTTTGTGTTCAATTAGCTATACTCACGGGCTAGTTTCACATTTCCGAAGCCAGTCGAGCTGCTCCCTGTGGCCTGTGAAGCCCCGGATTTTCCTGCAGAACTCCCTCCGGTAACAGACGATCCGGCGGCGGCTGAAGCGGCTCCGGGAGCCCCTGGAGGCTCAGCAAACGAGCTGGTCCTGGGCCGCCCGCTGCCGCTCATATCTATGTGCGCTATAGCCGGGGCAGGGGAAAAGGTTGTTACGATTTAGAGCCAAGCAGGCACAGAGTTGACCTATCTTTTCTAATGTAATCGTTACAAATTTAACTGCATTGGTAGCATATCGTTTTAGCTAACTTGTACGTCTCCCCCTTTCTTCTTCGCTTGGCACAGTGGTTGGACTTGACGCACAGCAACGCACTGGCTGATAGCATTGCTTCATGGGTAACGAAGTTTTGAGGGTAGATTCAACTGGGGCGTATTCATTACGCAAATTCTGTTACAAAACGTTTCTTTAACGTAAACAACGGAACGACACAGGGCGGGGCCTACCTGAATTTGGCCAATAGAAACTCTCTCTTCGTTGCAAAATGCAACAGTTTGCAACTGTTTGGACTAATGATTACACCCCAGAAAGTGCATTTACGGAGCATAGCGGTTACAAACGGTTAAAGTAAACAAATTACGAATATATATATGAATATATATATTCAATTAATTATTAGAAAATGCACACCAAAGACAGCGATTCATAGTGTTCTTCTTGTGCTTGTCTTGGCAATTGTAATGCTCCCCAATTAATTGCGAGTGAAGAAATTATGACTGGTCTAAAATCTAACATGTAATTTGTATCAAGTTATATATATATATATATATATATATATATATATATATTTATTTTTTATTTTTATTTTTTTACTTGGCATTGAGGAGTTGAAAACGTAGAGCAGTGCTTCCCAACCTTTTTCGGTTACTGTACCATCAACTGAATAGTACCCCTGGTTGGGAACCACATGTCGAGATACCCAAGGGCTCAACAACAGCATAAATACATCTCAAGCAACATTTTGGAAAAGTCAGCAATGCAGTTTGAAGATCTGACCCCTCAGACATACACACACAAAGGTAGATAGCAGACCAAGTTGATCATCTTGGCATGAAAAGAGATTTGAAAATCAACAAAATATAGCAGGTCCACATGACGTTATCACCAGAAGAATTGAGAGTGGATTCTTCTCACTGCCTGGCAGGCAAGCACCTTTAGCCACTCGTCTTAATTCAGACAGCTAAGGAGTTGGAGTAGAGGTGTGTCAGCCTGTGGCAATTCAATAACAATTTATAGAAGCCATTTTATTGTTGTTTCAGATTGCAGGGTTAGCAAACACATTATCATTATGGTGATATTAATATAGCATAACAATTATCCATTATTCAAAGTTTCCATTCTTTTAAGTTTAAACAAAGAGGATCAGATGAGTGCAGTTTAATTTGGTTTTTAAACGGGTCTAAAGTAGATACAAAAACAAATTGCAAACCACACGGACATGGCGAGAGTAAACTCCCACTACCGCAAATATACAGTACGTTTTGTGAAAATGCCCTAAAGACCGCTTGATGACTGACAGCGAATGTATCCAATCATTGCCTTCCAGAGTCTCAAGGCCAGAGCGAAAGGCAGCGGAGTGTGCCGACAACAGGGGAACGATCCGCGGACAAACGATGTTTTTCGTGCACCGAAATGTTTCTCTGCCAGAAGGTTCACGATTTTAAAGTGTACTGTTCAATCAGTGCATTATTCACTTAAAGACGGAACGGAGAGTGCATTGTTGCTTTTGCGGAGCTTTGTGACTACCTCACGAGGGATTGTCCAACGACAGTAGATGAGAGGTAAGATTATTTTAACGGGAGGGGAAGGAAGGGCCTGTCGTGTCTACCGGAGACCTGCGGGGAAAAGTGGATAGCGCCGCCTGACGACCGCCTTGAGCCGGGGAGCCACAGTCAGGAGACAGCGGTGCCTCCGAAGAGGTCTCGGATATCCGAGAGAGCGCCGCCAACAGCTCGCCACATGAATGATAACACACAGGAAGCAATGTCGCAAGCTATCATGCTACACATGATCAGTTATGCAGCACTGTGGCTTCTATAAACTAAATGTCATGAATTATATGCCATATTTGAGTAGGAAAAATGCATGTAGTAATGCACATCCCTTCTACCACCATTTGGCGCCTACATGCAGTTAGCTTCTGCTGCTTATTGCAGCTTCTAATTAGCGTGTAGCTAGCTATCAGCTCTATTTTCTATGACGATTTTATGGAACCATGCAATAGCTACAGGGCAATTCCATGATAACGGAATTATGCTGAGACTCAGATATTTCACTTTAAAACGTATTCTAAACAAAAAAACATTTACTGGAACAATAGTGTAGATGCGAATTTTGTTAACAGAATTGCGGTAAATCTCTTTTGGTTATTGAACTACAGATAGTGAAGTAACAGAATTACTGTAATGGAATTACATCGTGGGTCCCTGATCTGTACTACACAGAAGTGCATAATTTATGGTTATGAATGGAATTTTCTTTATTGTGATTCATCCTGAATAGGTACACAAAGGTAGAAATATGCAATATCATCCTTTGCATATATGGGTATCATTCTACACACTGGCTATTATTCGAATAAGCTCCAGCCCCAAACAAGACCAAATTTGGTTGGTCCGATCCGGACCAAATCTGAACCAATAATAGATGTCTATGTTTCACAAGTTTGGACATTACAGTAGAACACAATAGAGTACAGTACATTACTGTAAATATAGACTCTTAGCTTTCATTTGACACTCATTTTGAAATATTTTTTGTTATTCATTTTAATTGTATTTATTTAGCCCTTAGTTGACAGAGAACACATTCTTATTTACAGCAACGACCCGGGGAATAGTTACAGGGGCGATGAGTGAGCCAATTGGAAGCCGGGGATGATTAGGTGGCCATGGTTGTATGAGGGCCAGATTGAGATATGCTCCTATCAATTTCACATGTTGGTGCTCATGGCTCCTTTTACATGGAAATGACCTACATCATTGTAAACTAAAATAATGTCTATGGGCCAGTTGGGGATTGGGACAGGTGTTACCAAATAGCTGACAGACTACTGTATTTTGCTTTTTTTCAGGCTCCCTCCCTGTTGTCCTGACATCACAGAACATCATAGTGAGAGACCTGAGGAAAGAGGCTAGCTACTTTACAAATCATTGTTACTGGTTCAAGCCCTAAAACTCACAACACACTGTTTGCTCACAAACAGACTTCAAAGTCTTAAATTCAACCATCGAGGCACACTTGTATCAGGATCGTAACACAGAGATATAACTCAGACCAGGACAGGATACTTTTTCTCATTCATTGAATTGTGCTGACTAACACACACACACACACACACGACACGGTCCTACAAAAACCGCCTTGCAGTAGTCATGGATGACCAGCAGGAGGACCCAGAGGGCATGTACGACGTGCAGCACCAGTACATGTGCAGCGAGTGCCACCAGCTCTTTAACACCCTAGAAGAAGTGCTGATGCACCAGCAGATCCACACAGGGCAGGAGGGAGAAGAGGGGGAGGCTGGGGAGGCCATGGCCATCCAGGGCATCTCAGAGTACGGGGACAGCCAGTATCAGTGCCTGGAGTGTGGTGCCCTCCTCAGGAACCCAGATGAACTGCTACTGCACCAGGAGCTGCACATGAGAGAGGCAGGGTTGGAGACAGAGGACCATGGTGAGAAGGAGGGGATGGTGGAGGACAGGAAAGGGTGGATATGTGTCTTGAAGAGGAGGGGGGGTGAAAAGCAGAGGTTGTTTGAATGTAGAGGGGCTAGATAGCGAGACTCGCCTGCTGAACGTTGTGTTGTGTTCCCCAGAACTGTGTGAGGTGTTAGAGACAGACGAGGCAGGGACAGAGGGCCAGGTGTCGGGGCCTGTCCAGTACCAGTGTCTAGACTGCCTGGCCCTGTTTGACTCTCCAGAGGTGTGGCTGGCCCACAGACAGACCCACAGCAAGAGCAGCACACACAGTGCCACAGAGACTGTGAGTATTAAATACCAACACATTTCATCAGAAAACCCTTCATCAAATGGCTTACAGGCTGGCGTTCTTTTGCGCAAAAGCAGACAGGCAGAATTAGGTGTTTCCTTTCTTGGCTCAAACTTCCTCCCCCCTCATCTCTCTCCCAGGAGTATGTGTTGCAGCCCGATGGTACTGTGACACCCTTGGTCAGTGTTCAGAACTTTGTCTTGAGTGAACAACAAGCTGGGGAGATCTTAGCACAGGTACTGTACACACTTCATGTCAAAAAGCTTTTTAAAACCAGTAACCAGTTATTCTCACTCAAACATGATCATGTCCGTGCCCCCCTCTCAGGTCCTGGCCCAACAACAACAACATCAGTCTGCCCCCCAGCCCTCGACCCCCTCCCGGGCCACCTTCCTACCCCCCGTCTCCCCCCTTCCCGGCTCGGCCACCATGCGTCTCCAGATCTGCAGTGCCCAGGCCCTGGCCGATGGCTCCAGTACCCCCGGCCTACGGCGCGCCAAGCTGCTGCCCCCTCTGCTCACTCCTCTAGGGGTGGGCTCGGTAGGAAAGCTGGGGGTCACGGAGAATGGCCTCCAGAGACTGGAGGTGGTGCTGTCTGCTGTCCGGGAGGAGAAAGAGCAGCAGGGGGAGGTGGTGATCTTCCACCCCTATGAGTGCTCCGAGTGTGCCCTCCTCTTCCAGACCCCAGAGGACTTCCTGCAACACCAGGGGGAGCACTTCCTGGCCCAGGAGAAGGAGAGCGGTGAGGACGGGGTGATGATGGGATACGAGGAGGACAGAGGGAGGGAGGAGGAGAGAGAGGAGGAGAATGGGGGGAGGGTGGCAGAGGAGAGGGGGAAGGGAACGGGGAGACGCGCCCTGGCTAAAAGAGCTAGAACCACACCACTATGCCTGCACTGCAGCCAATGCCAGCGTACCTTCACGTCAGCCAATCGGCTGGCGGCACACAGGCGCGTGCACGAGCATGGCACATACGAGTGCCGGGAGTGCGACAAGGTGTTTAAGAAGGCGATGTCACTGCAGACACACATGCGCTCTCACTCCGGGGAGGCTCGGTATCTGTGTGTGGACTGTGGTCACGGCTTCAACACAGAGATGACCCTCATCATACACAGGTAGGTGCCTGACCAGACATCATGTTCTCATCATGAACCATCTCAATCAATCCCATCTCAAACCATCTCAATGTTTTCCTGTCTATTGCTTTTTGAATGCTATTCTATTGAAGGCTCTGAGACAAATCTTCTCTTCTCTTTTTATATCCGTCTCTCCCTACTTCTCTCTTCATCCCTCACATCATCCCTCGCTCCGTCCTGTAGGAAGTCTCACACAGCAGAGCCGCTCCACAGGTGTGAGCACTGTGCCAAGACCTTCACCAATATGACCAAGTTCCTGTACCACCGTAGAACACACACCAAAACAGCCACCACTACACCTACCCCTGTCGTCCTGGTAACCACGTTTTCTTTTTAAAAATGGTAATATTGTTCTTATAGTTCCAAATTTTAACTTGAGAAATGTTTTGTGCAAATCATCAATGAGAAATGTGTGCAAATGTTTTGTTTCTCTAGTTAAATTCAGTCCCATACCGGTCAATGTATGAGCATGTGTTTTGACGATGTCCTGTGCAGGTCCCAGCGGCCCCCAGGAGGATGTCCCTGTCAGCCCTGTCCATCCTTCAGAGAGCCCGGGCCCTTAGGGAGAGGGGTGAGGGCAGCCCCATGGAGGGGGACGAGGAGAACCTGATGGCCCCCCTTACTGAGGCTGAGATGGAGATAGGCGAGTCGGGGGAGGACACTGCCTCCAGCTCTCTGAGCAGGGCAGAGGGAGGAAAGGAGAACAGGGTGGATGTGGAGGGGACACCAGGGGGCAGTGGAGAGTCCCAACCGGGAGAACATACTGCTGATCCTGGTTCCTCTACTGACCCTAACCTCGCTGGTCCCTGGGGCGCGTTCCCCTGCCCCTCCTGCCCTCAGGCTTTCCCCTCCCTGCTCCGCTTGGTCAAACACCGCCATACGGCCCACGTCTCCGAGCGACACTTCAAGTGCTCCGTGTGCACCAAGACCTTCAAGAAGCAGATGCACCTACGCAACCACCTGCGTACACACACCGGCGAGCGGCCCTTCCAGTGCTCAGACTGCGGCAAGACCTTCTCGTCCCTGGCCAACCTGTCTCGCCACAACCTCACCCACTCTGGCGTGCGCCCCTACCGCTGCGACATCTGCCACCGGACATTCACCCAGTCATCCAACCTCCGGCAGCACCGCCTACTCCATGCCAACCTCCCTCCCTGGCCCTGCCCGGACTGCCCCGCCACCTTCGTACGGCCGGCCAAGCTAGCCGCCCACCGCTACACTGTTCACCCGGGGGCCCCGGCCCCGTTCTCCTGCCCCCAATGCCAGGCTGGCTTTCTGCACAGGAGGAAGAGAGACCGCCACTGTCAGGAGGTCCACCCCACTGAGGCCCAGGCAGACAGAGAGGGTGGGTTAGAGAGCCAGCCCCAAGTGTACCCTGACGGGGAGCCCCTCTCAGAGCCCTCCACCTCAGAAGACACCGGGACCACCAGCATCATGAGAGGGGGCCTGGACTGCACTGTGTGTGGGAAGAAGCTCAACTCTGCAGCCAACTGGCGTCTGCATCAGCTGAGCCACGGCCTGGTTCCTGGTCGGTCCTGTGGTGGTGCAGTGGCCAGGGGTAAATCCCACCAGTGCCTAACCTGCGGTAAGCTGTTTGTCTCCTCCTCTGGTGTGACCTTGCATCAGCGCATCCACACAGGAGAGCGCCCCTTCCCCTGCAACCTGTGTGGCAAGCGCTTCCGTCAGAACACGCACCTGCGAGAGCACCTGCGCACACACACAGGGGAGCGGCCGTTCCGCTGCGAAATATGTGACAAGGGCTTTGTCCAGAGCATGCACCTGGCGGAGCACCGGCGGACGCACACGGGGGAGCGCCCCCACGCCTGTCTGGTGTGCGGCAAGGCCTTCAAGTCCTTCTCCAACCTGCGGAACCACAGGAAGACCCACGCACGCCAGCAGAGGCAGGAGGAGGCGGCTGCAGCACAGGTTGCCATGGAGACCAGCACCGCCGTGGCGCTAGTGGAGGCATCCCAGGTGGAACTGGCCAATGGGCAGCCTCAGCTGATCCACATACAGACGTCGACCCTACAGCAGGTGAGGGGGAGGGGCTGGCGGGGTCTGTGTGCGGCTTCTGAGGGTGTGTTAGTCTGTAAATGTGAGAAAATATGTTGAAATGTTTTTCTCTAACATCCTCCATACACTGCTTCCTTTCCTTTCCTATCCAGACCCAGGGTACTCCCACCATCATGTGTAATGAGTTTGGGGAGACCATCGCCATCATAGAGACCAGTGAGGGAGGAACCCTACCCCTGGCTGAGGCTATAGAGATCTACCACACAGCCCTGGAGAGCAGTCTGAGGATGGACTCCATCTCTGTAGACAGTCTACAGCTCATCTAAAGGCCAGACAGAGACAACTCAGAACCATGACCGGACCATCAGATAACCCTCACACGACGATCTAGATGTTCTGAGGGTCAAAGAGACACAACTCGGAACTATCACAGACCTGTCAAACAAGCCTCACAGAGTTATCGACAGCTACCGAGAGCCAGTGAGAGGCTCAACTATCGGAGAACCATGACAGAACTACCTGTGTGGGCTGTGGGAGTGTACTGACTCTTGACTGGCAGAGAGCATGTTTTACTGACTGTTATCCTATTGGGGTGAATGTATGGGGAGCAGTAGAAGATTAAACTGTGATCTAGTGAACTACAGCAGTGTAGGTACACTGGTCTGGTTGTCATTGTTGAGTACAAAAATGATTCTACAATTGCAGCAGGCAGGACAACAGTAGGTGTTCATTCACTCCTCCAGACCAAATGTGTTACGATCTCATGTTCAGAAAGACAGGGCAGAGCCGGTCAGTGGTGGTGGAGAGGTAGTGACAGACGTGAATCGAGGGCCATTTCCTGTGTTTGTCATGTTCTTGACTGCCCATGGATGTTCATTCAGTGCTTGTCTGTAATATGTGATTTTTACTTTGAAAACAATGACTGTTCCTCTTTTTGCTGTGAACAGATAAATGAATGATTAAATGATATTTGATAATATGCTATGTGTGTTACTGTGTCTTGATAGTGGACCCCATTCTCTCTCCTTTTGAAGAAAGGATTAAGTCCAGGGAAAATTAACATAAGGGCAAGCACTCACACTTTATATTGTTTTATGTGCAGTATTCTCCTTCTAAATACATGTCTCCATAAGAAATGTATGTCCTTGCATTCTCCCCAATGACTAAATGTTTTTTTATGTGTGTATGTATATATATATACATACTACAGTTCAAAAGTTTGGGGTCACTTAGAAATGCCCTTGTTTTTAAAAGAAAAGCAAACGTTTTTGTCCATTAAAATAACATAAAATTGATCAGAAATACAGTGTAGACATTGTTAATGACTATTGTAGTTGGAAATGGCAGATAAAAAAAATTGAATATCTACATAGGTGTAGAGGCCCATCCAAATTTATAATTTTAAAAGGCTAATTGATCATTAGAAAAACATTTAGCAATTATGTTAGTACAGTTGTTCTAATTAAAGAAGCAATAAAACTGGCCTTCTTTAGACAAGTTGAGTATCTGGAGCATCAGCATTTGTGGGTTTGATTACAGGCTCAAAATGGCCAAAAACAAAGAACTTTCGTCTGAAACCTGTCAGTCTATTCTTGTTCTGATTAATGAAGGTGATTCCATGTGAGAAATTGCCAAGAAACTGAAGATCTCAAATCAATTTCCAGCTACGATAGTCATTTACAACATTAACAATGTCTACACTATATTTCTGATCAATTTGTTATTTTAATGTACTTTTTTAAATGTGCTTTTCTTTCAAAAACATTTCTTACTGACTTTTGAATGGTAGTAGTTATATACTGAACAAAAATATAATTGCAACATGCAACAATTTTACTGAGTTGCAGTTCATATAAAGAAATAAATCCATTAGGCCCTAATCTATGGATTTCACATGACTGGGCAGGGGCGCAGCCATGGGTGGGCCTGGTAGGACATAGGCCCACCAACTGGGGAGCCATCCCCAGCTAATCAGAATGCATTTTTCCACACAAAAGGGCTTTATTACAGACAGAGATACTTTTGTTTCATAAGCCAGATGTGGAGGTCCTGGGATGGCATGGTTACACGTGGTTTGTGGTTGTAAGGCCAGTTAGTCATAATGCCAAATTCTCTAAAACAAAGTTGGAGGTGGCTTATAGTAGAGAAATGAACATTCAACAAATGTAAACAAATGTTAATATTCATATTTATTATTCATTTGTACATTTTTGGAGTTTCACCTTGTGTAATGGCATCTTTTAAAAGTCAATACAAGTCGGGTTACACATTGTTCCTTATCAATATTATAGCGAGTCTTCTGACTACAGTAAATAATATGTACAACACAACCAAGTCTTGCACAAAGACAACCAATATTATACCCAACCACTCTTTTTACTGCCCTGCCCCCTCCAGGCGTATCTCCTCCCACCCCAAAAAGGCCTGGAGAGAACAGTAAGGGAGGAAGAAAGGAAGGAAAAGAGCTGGAAGGAGGAGGCTATAGAATCAAACTTACTAGCAGGGGAGTGAGAGAGAGCGGTATACAGGGTTGTCCAAAAACATACTTATTACACTTAAATGAATACAAATGTCAACCCTCTTCTCTTTGTTATCCCTCATTGAAATGAATAAAAATATTTGTCACCCCAGGTCCTTGCTGGGGTGTTGAAAGGGAAGACAAAGAGAGGGAAAGAGGCACAGGTGAGGACCATCTCTCTCACAGGTCCCATCCCATTTCCCCTCAAATAAGAAAACAGGTTGAGAGAGAATCTAATGACATTGATACCAGCCCGTAGCAGGGATCAGGTCCACTATAACAATGAGAGGAGTAATATAAGTAACAGTAATACAATAATAACATAATGAACTGCAAAGTTACATGTGTTTGATTAAAAAAAAACATGTTTGTAGTCTTTAAAATAAAAAGTTAGATAATAAAACTGCTTGGCATTAGAAGTAATAGGCCTGTCAGCCTGACTCCTCTGGGATCTCAACTGAAGTCCACAAATAGATAAAACATGGTTGCAGTGACCGAGTGAGAAATGTAGAGCCATGATGTGCCCATCGACTCATTCTCCCCGCCTCCTTCCCTCATGGCGAGCGAATCAGACTAGCAGGAACGCTTGGTGCATCTTTACTGGCATCTTCTGTAGCCAATCATGGGAAGTGAGGGCGAGGTCCTAAACTCTCTCCAGTCCCCCTCACAGACCTGTCCTGAAGGTATGCTTCTATGATTCAAAGTAGAGAAAAATCTAACAATAAAACAAGGATCCTTCTGATCCCTCACCATCCAATGGCATCATCTCAAGCCAGTGGGGACCCAGCCCCCTAATGTCCAGCAGAAACAAATGAGTCAATGGGAGAATTAAGAGCCAGACCCTCTTCACCAACCAAAAACAACAAAGTGAGTCCGGTTAGAGTCAGATAAATGACCTTCAAACAGTCCCACTACGTGATATGTTATTCAGTCTGAAAGATGGGCCCTGCTCCAAGGCAATGGGTAACAGCTGGAGAGTTGTTATTGTATAGTCTATAGTCCACTGGCATCAATGGAAGTTTACAGGGATAATATTAATATTACGAACAAAGTGCTAATTCAAGTGTGGGTATTGGAGTTTGGGTTCATCAGCTGTGTGTCTGTCTGCCTGTCTGTCTGTGTGTGTGGCATTTGAAATGTAATTTTTTTTGGAGAGGGTGAATTACACTTAAAAAAATAACCTTTTAAGTTTTAAACAATTCCACCTCTCTGACACATTTTGCAAACACACACACACACACACACACACACACACACACACACACACACACACACACATCCTCTTTCTTTGTCTCTCCACTTGCTCTTTCTGACCTGGCTCTCTGGAGAAAGAGAGAGAGACAGGTCCAGATATGCACACAGACAGAGGGGTGTAGCTTCAACAAAATTAAGAAGAGGCGGGATTTGGGGAACTGGTCCATCGCTGATTGGTCAATCCAACCTGTCAGCATCCTTCATCTAGAAGACTCCTGCGAATCCCTCAGCTCCTCTGGACTACCCTCCCTCTCTCGATCCGCCTCCTCTCCCAATGGCTCCGCCCCTCCTCCTGTCCCTTCCCCTGATTGGGCGCCAGACGGTCCGGGGAGCGAGGAAGCCTCGTTGGTCTCAGAGGGGACGGCAGTCTGCATGATCTTCTGTCGGACCTCCCTGATCTTCAGCTGCAGACACACCTTGGTGGGGAAGATGTCTGAGTAGCGTGCCTGGAAGGCTGCCGTGGCCTGGGCTGGAGAGCGGACAGGAGAAGGAGGAAGACAGAGAGGAAGTGTTGATTATTGTTGTTTGACTAGGAATGTAGAAAAAAATAAATTTTGCTGGGTGGGGAGGACTTTGTGTGTGCACTCTGTATACACTCTGTAAATGAGAGTGAGAGTAGGGCCTATGTACAGTACCAGTCAAAAGTTTGGACACCTACTCATTACAGGGTTTTTATTTATTTTTTACTATTTTCTACATTGTAGAGTAGTGAAGACATCAAAACTATGAAATAACACATATGGAATCATGCAGTAACCAAAAATGTGTAGGGGTGGTATATAGAAGATTTGGTTAAAAAAAGTCCATATAATGGCAAGAACAGCTCAAATAAGCAAAGAGAAACGACCCTCCATCATTACTTTAAGACATGAAGGTCAGTCAATCTGGAAAATGTCAAGAACAGTCGTGCAGTCGAAAAAACCATCAAGCTCTATGATAAACTGGCTCTCATGAGGACCGCTACAGGAAAGGAAGACCCAGAGTTACCTCTGCTGCAGAGGATAAGTTCATTAGAGTTACCAGCCTCAGAAATTGCAGGCCAAATAAATGCTTCGGAGTTCAAGTAACAGACACATCTCAACATCAACTGTTCAGAGGAGACTGTGTGAATCAGGCCTTCATGGTCGAATTGCTGCAAAGAAACCAATACTAAAGGACAGCAATAAGAAGAAGAGACTTGCTTGGGCCAAGAAACACGAGCAATGGACATTAGACTGGAGGAAATCTGTCCTTTGGTCTGATGAGTCCAAACTTGAGATTTTTGGTTCCAACCGCTGTGTCTTTGTGAGACGCAGAGTAGGTGAACGGATGATCTCAACATGTGTGGTTCCCACCGTGAAGCATGGAGGAAGTTTGATGGTGCATTGCTGGTGACACTGGCAGTGATTTATTTAGAATTCAAGGCAGGCACACTTAACCAGCATGGCTACCACAGCATTGTGCAGCGATACGCCATCAAATCCGGTTAACGATTAGTGGGACTATCATTTGTTTTTCAACAGGACAATGACCCAACACACCTCCAGGCTGTGTAAGAGCTATATGAACAAGAAGGTGAGTGATGGAGTGCTGCATCAGATGAGCTGGCCTCCACAATCACCTGACTTCAAACCAATTGAGATGGTTTGGGATGAGTTGGACCGCAGAGTGAAGGAAAAGCAGCCAACGAGTGCTCAGCATTTGTGGGAGCTCCTTCAAGACTGTTGGAAAAGCAATCCAGGTGAAGCTGGTTGAGAGAATGTCAAGAGTGCGCAAAGCTGTCATCAAGGAAAAGGGTTTCTATTTGAATAATCGATTTTGATTTGTTTAACACTTTTTTGGTTACTATTTGATTCCATACGTGTTATTTCATAGTTTTGATGTCTTCACTATTATTCTACAATGTATAAAATAGTAAAAACAAAGAAAAACCCTTGAATGAGTAGGTAGGTATGTCCAAACCTTTGACTGGTACTGTATATACAAATCTATATGCAAGCGTGTGTCTGTACTGACCTGA